>NC_056734.1:938304030-938604030 GCF_019279795.1 Protopterus annectens | reverse complement strand
GCCATACACACTCTGGCTAGGCTTATAAATGCCCTAGGGCAGATAGCCTAGTATGAACCTATGAACCTATGAACCTATACCAGTAACACATTGTCTTTATGTAGTTAACCATTCATAATCCAGTTAAACATATAAGAGTTTTGTTCACATTCAGCCAAGGCATTATATATTGTACAATGAGACAGAGTATCATATGTCTTGTCGAGATCCAAAAACACAACTCCCACAGATAAGCCATCATCCATAGCTAGCCTGATCTGGTCATATTGGTATGATGTATGGGCTCTTTGTCAGATCTGTAGCATGATTGTCATATCTTTAGCATAATGTGTGCATATTTCCATATATTTAATATCCAAAATCCAGTATGCATGATAGCATCACATCAGGCAGATGGAACTATTTGTGTATCATATCTATTATGCAGGCAGATGAAACTAAACTATGTGTGTATTATATCAATAATGTCTCTTTATCACACATTCTATTCCCCTATGTGCACTTCCTTCTGATATTTCCCCTATAAACACACTGACAGGCAAACTCCTACACAGTACGCTAAATACACATACTACAGTTGAAGCATGCAAACAATATTCCTCACCCTTAAGTGCTACAGTAGCCATCACAACATGTGTTCATACACAAACCAGTAAGCCAGCAGTTGGCAGTGTATGCATCCTACAGTCCTCCATTTGTAATTGATATGTATTCTTCAACACACATTCATATATATTCTGTTCATTTATGCAGACAATAGCTTAATACATAGCATGATGCATCTATGCATTGGATGTTTGGTGTTCCATGCGGCTAACTGTCAGATGAATTACTGTAGCTATCACCTGTGATATTAATATGCAGACACCACTGGATAAACATCACTTATCTGTGTACCTGTGTATATATGGCATTCCTTAGCTCAAAAATTCTAAGTCAGACATTGCCATGTTGTCTGAGCTAGCATAGGCTGCAGCCTTCATCGCCCATGCCTGAAAGTTATCACTCCTATGTTCTCTTGGTCACCCTGTGAATGCTCTTATTACTTTTTTGCAGACACCTGGGGTTCTTCGTACAGTTCACCCACACTTATTGCTGGCAGGCAACCATTTTTAGATGTAATGACATTGTGCAACATGGAATACACAGTGGATCATTTGTGAAGCTTATTTTGGCACATATTGCAGTGTACCTCCTAATGTCTTTCAATTGTGTCTGTCTATAGTTTGTGCTTTATTAAATGTATCTTCAGCAGGTTAATGTGTCTCAAAATGGTATCCTGATGCACAGATGTACTTAACAAGTAGATATCCCTCAGGGATGTCACCCTCCTAGAAAGGAGATGTTAAGTCAGTTTCCTTCATTTCACAGCACACTACCTGAGAATTGAGTGATGCTCACCCCTATTTGTTAATGTAATGCTGTACATCTACACTGGGTAGGGGGATTATTGGCATGTGGGTGCAGTCAATTTTACAAAGGGAAGGGGCAATATTGGTAATGACATAGAACTGTCCCATAGCAGCTTGTAGCTCCCTCAGTGTTTCTGACCTGTAGCATAAGGTCCCTCACCATATCATGGCTAGCTGCAGGTCACCATACATGATCCTAGAGTCTTATGACTGCTACCTAAACCTACTTGATGTGGTCATTGTCCAACCAAACATCGTATTCAAGGGTGACTTTAACTACCTCTCTGTAGACTGTGAAACTTAGACTGCCGTAAACTCACAGGAACAAAACTTCCTGGACTTTATTAACACAAACAACCAGAGGATCAAACATACTGGACAGGTACTCACCAACATGGAAAGCATAACCCCCCACCACAACCCGGTGTCACATGCTAATTAATAAGGTAGTATCGCAAAGCTGTTTCCTATGAAGTTAAAATCAGCCTGGAAAACCCAGCTAAACCAGTAAGAGTCAGTTACTAATCTAAGCCAAACTACACCTATTAAGTGACAGTTTTTTTTAAATTCAAGGCTATCCTAACCATGAAACCACAGCTACCTAGGCAAAATTATTCACAGAGTCCCTATATGAACATGTGAATGGCTGCACGGAAGCTGCCATAACGTAAGCCTAAAGCAAACACTAAAGCCTAAAACAAACACTAAAAACTACCCCACTGCTGGAATCCACACCTAAACATGGTATATAATAAAAGAAGAAAACACATAGTCAGAATCAGGAAGAGAAACTCCGTTAAAGACAAGTGCATTCTTTTACAACTATATAAGAAATTAAGAGGTCTAATTGAGTCAAGCAAGGACAACTATGAGATCATGATAACCTCTCATATTAAGGACTGACCAAGACAAGGTCTTCTTCAGCTATGTCCAAAACCTTAAAGGTAACAGACATCAGTGTGCTGAACTGTTGGTGAATGGTATCACCTTCACCTGTCAGGGTGACATAGCAAATCTACTAGCTGATAAATTCAGTTCAAACTTCATCCACTACTCCCCCCACAACTCCACCAGGCAAAAACCCCTCAACATACTTCCCCCAGCTACTAGCTGGGACTTGGTGGTGGCAACATTTGCTAAAGTCAGGAACACCACCTCCATGGTTTCCAACAACTTCCCTGGTTGCCTCTTGAACAGTCTAAAACATGAGCTATCAGGGCAACACAAAACACTCTTCAACCACAGTGTTAAAACAGGCTATGCTCCTAGTGAATGGAGGACTTAATTCTTCTCTACAAGGGCAGACCATCAACTGACCCAGGGAACTATAGACCCATCTGTCTAACAAGCCTTATATGGAAACCCACGGGATGAGTTATCATGGAAATGATAAACAAGGACATTGGTAACTTACAGACACTGGATCCATCCCAGTTTGGTTTTGTTAAGGGAGCAGTTGGCATAATAGTTAAGGTATTAATCTCCCATGCACACAATAGAATTTTAAGTCTTGCCTATATGACCATTGCCGTTTGGAGTTTGCATGCTTTCCCTGTGTCTCTGTGGGCTTTCTCTCACCTCTGAAAAACATGCTGACTGTTTTCATCTCACACTCACCTAGGAATGGAGCTGCAGCACAGACTCTAGATTGTGCCTTATAGTGGGAAGAAATGTATAGACTGACCACTTTGGCCATCTATTGTGGTGCACATTATCCTCAATATAGGATAATATGGATCACAAAGTGCATGCTGAGACAGGACTAGCCACCTAACTGTAAAAATATGGCTCTAGGTGATCTGGTCATGTTGACTAATGTTGTCAAAATGGGCATGGCTATTTGCTGGTGATAAGTGGGTTGAGGAAAAGGGCTAATTCTACCTACACCATGGATCCATGCTAATAATGGAAGGGGTGTATATGCCCCTGTTGGCATGTGTGTGTCTGCCATAATGCCCAGCAGCTCTGGGTCAATAAGCTACTGGCTGGCCAGTGCCCAGTTGGCCAGCTAGGGTTACCTCAGATAGATTTGTTGCGTGAAAGCTGGATGTAAAACCAGTTAGGATGTCAAACATAAACTAAGAATTTCCACACTCAGTGTAGGCTCCCTGATAGGATGAGACTTGAAAGTGCATGACAGAATGGTGAGGGGAAGGGAAGACATCCAATGTATCCAGGCGACAAGGTGGAAGGGCAGTGCAGCAAAGTAACTTAGTTAGGGAAACTGAGTCTGCTATACAGGAGAAGAACAAACTAGAAATGATGTGGGAATTTTGGTGAGGGAAAGACTTGATAAGACAGTTTGAGATGTCATCAGAATTAGTGATAAACTCATGGCAATCAAACTCCAGTGTAGGAATAGAGCACCAGTCATAATCTCAACCTATGCCCCACAGCAGGGTTGTGATAGTGAGTAAAAGACTGCATTCATGCAGGACCAACTAAATAAAGTAGGGCAACGTAAGTGGTGTTTATAATAGATGACCTGGATGCACATATTGGGACAGACAGAACGGGATATGAGGATTGCCTGGGTCCACATGGGTGGGGCAACAGGAATAAAGAAGGAGAAGCCAGTCTAGACTTATGTGTGGCAAATAGCTTGATGGTAGCTGACACATGGCTCAGAAGGAGAAGCAGTGACAAGATCACATAAAAAGTGGTCAGCGTGCAACTTAGGCAGACATCCTCCTAGTAAGGAAAAGGCACTGGAGTAGAATCAGTGATTGCAAAGTCATCCCCAGCAAAGCAGTCAGCCGAAGGCATAAATCACTGGTGGCCACAATCAGCTGTGAGTAGTGGTCAGAGAAGGCTTTAATGTTAACAGAGACCAAGCTGAAGTCCTGGAAGCTTTCTGGGGAGAAAGTATAAAATTTCAAGAAATTATTCAGGGCTTGTGCACCTCAAGAAGAAGAGGAAATAGGTGGAGTTGAAAAAGAATGGCAGTGCCTCAAAACAGCTTTTATGAGGATTACAGAAGATATGCATCCAAGCCAGTTATGGAAATAAGGTGCATAAGGAAATCTGGTGGTAGAATGCAGAAGTCCAGGAAGTCATCAAAAGAAAGAAGGAGTGCAGTAAAAAGTAGGATATAGGAAAGGCAGGCCAGGATACGAAGGAATCAAGGCATCAAAGGCACTCTAACAATTTCTGGAAAGTGACTCTGTGGATGGCACAAAGAAACTCTATCAGGATGCAGGGCAAAGACAGAAGGATAAGGAAGACAGACAGACAGCCTTCATAAGGGATGTCAGCAACAGCCTGCTCACCAGTCCACAGAACATCAAAGGGAGATGGAAGGAGTACTTTCAGCAGATTCTGAATGAGGGAAACCACACTGAAGCTGTATTGAAAAGCCCACGGTGAGAGAATAGGAGGATCCCACCCTAGATGAATTAAGAACAGCACTAAGGAAAATGAAGTCAGGGAAGGCACCAGGCTGAGATGAAGTCACAGCAGATATGATCAAGATGTCAGGTGAGATGGGGAGAAATGGCTCCTGAGGGCACTCATAGCAGTAAGGAGAGAAATATGTATCTGAGATGACTGTAGAATAAGCAAAATAGTGCCAGTGTTGTTCAAGATCAAAGGGGACATTCACAACTCTGGGCAGTATAGAGGTATCAAACTCCTGTCACATTACATGAAAGTTCTGAAGAGGGTGACTAATAAATGAATATGCAGAGTAGTAGAAAGTAAAATGAGAAATGAGCAGTTCATATTCAGATCACGATGCAGCTCAACTGACCCAATGTTGCAATGTGACAGATACTTGAGAAGAATCTAGAAATCAGGAAAGAGTTCAACTGGGCCTTCCTAGATTTCGGGAAAGCATGTGACAAGGTCCCAAGAAAGCTGATTTGGGCAGTCCTGCAGTGGTTTGATGCTCCAGAAACATGGGCCCAATGACTCAAGTATGAACAGTGTTTAGTCTTACAGATGTCCCCAGTGGGAGTGGGCGTGCATCAGGCTTCATCTCTCAGCCATTGCTGTTCATACTGGTGATGGATTACATTAACAGACAGGTCAGAGTAGACAGATCAACAAAGTTGCTGTATGCAGACTATGTGATATTACAGGCAGACTCTGAGCAAGAACTTCAGCAAAGGGTAGGGAAAATGGAATGCAAGACTGAAGGCAAATAGGATGAATCTGAGTACATATAAGACAGTTGTAATGGCAGACAATGTAGGAAGTCAGAAGAAGCAGAAAACTGAGACAGAAGGGAAAATAGTGCAACAGGTTAACACCTTCAAGTATCTGGGAGGGGTGGTTGAGGAGAAGGGAAGTCAATGAGGAAGTCAAAGCTAGAATCAGAGAGGCTAAGGGCAACTGTCGCAGAGTGACAAGGGTAGTGTATGACAGAAGAATGCCAAAGAAGCTGAGAACTAAGGTGTACAAAATAATGGTGCAACCAGTACTGCTATATGGTATATAAACCTGGACAGTAAAGGCAGAGCAGTTGAAGAAGCTAGAGGTAATTTAGATGAAATGCCTAAGATGGGTGGTAGGATGCAAATTGTGGACAGATGAAGAAATGAGGACATAAGAACAGAAGCCAGAGTAGTTCCACTTGCAGAAAAGGTCAAAGAGATCAGATGACTGTGGTTCAGGTGCATGTGAAGGAAAGCAGAAGACAATCTGGTAACGTAGATCTGGGACAGACAGGAAGAAGGCAAAGAAAACATGGGGGTCCAGCAAAGTGGTTGATGGATTGTGTGAATGAAGACCTGCAACAGTCAGGCATGCTCGTCAAAGAAGGCAGGAGAATGGCATTGAATAGGGAGAGATGGCAATAAGTGACTCAACACCTCAGCCCCCTACAGAAAAATTAAAAAAGGGGGTTGATGATGATGATAATAAGAGAAGGTCGTTTCTATTTAACCTGGTAGACTTCATTGCTAGGGTGATCAAGGCAATGGACAAGGGTAAGACAGTGCAACCTGCATATCTTGACCTGCCAAGACATTCAATACAATCCCTCATTGAGGCATGGTTGACAAGGCTCTGAGCTAGGCATAAATCTTTACATTGCTCACTAGATTGTTTGGTGGTTCGCAAACAGGATCCAAGAAGTCAAGACCAGTAAGACCACCTCCACCAAGAGACCAGTTCCCAGTAAAGTACCCCAGGGCCACATGCTGGGCCCATTCCTGTTTGACATCTATGTCTCAGAAATCAAGGCTGATGTTTAAGGTCTCTGGCTCACCAAGTTTGCAGATAACTTTAAATTGGAGGCCATTATAGATTTACCCAAGACACCAATGTCTTACAAGAGGGTTTAACACAGACAAATGACTGGTGCCAAACCATGATGTAAATTCAATGTCAAAAAATGCATTATAATGCCTTTTGACAAACTGTCAACCCAAGTTAATTGCTGTATTGATAAAACACCCCTAAGAGTCAGCCTAGTGATAATGGACCCAGGAACATATGTAGAAGACAAACTGGCCTTTGACTAACACATTACTAAGATAGTAAGAACATCATTCTGTTAGTCAATTTATAGGTAAAAGTATGGCATCCAGGTCCCAGTAAGTTATAGTATCACACTCTACTTGGCCCCTCTCAGATCTGCCATTGAGTAGGGTCTATATCATGCCATCGAAAAAGCTGTTAATCGAACAGCCTTATAATCGAAAACGCTGCTAATAGCATTGTGTATTGTGAGATTGTGGTACAGTGAAAATCAGAAAATGTACGCTTTTGTCACTGTAGTGTGATCTCAGAGTTGGTATACATAATTAGCGTGGGGTGTATGGGGGTCATAGCCCCCCACAAATGCAATTTCTATTGATGGCATTTTCGATTATAAAGCCATTCAATTAATGGCTTTTTCAATGTCATAATATAGACCCATTGAGTACAATGCCTCTTTTGGCACGTACCTAACCATACACTTGCAACAGCTAGAATATTCACAAAGGTTTCTCACAAGGAACATTCAGGGCATTAATACCCTGTCCTACAATGATCTCATAAAAGATCTGTCTCTATATTTACTCTCCTACAGGTTGCTTAGAGATTATCTTTGCCTCACTTATGGGGCTTCTTCACACTCAGTCCTAATGAGTAAGTGGCTCATGTGCAAGCAAACAGTACTAGAAACACTATATCCCAGAATTTTAACTTCACTTGTGAAATAAACAGAACATGCTGGATAGACAGATACGTGTCTCAAAGGATCCCTGTGTTGTGGAACAACCTCTCCATCCATGTAGAACAGAGCTCATCTAAGACCTTATTCAAATGAAAACTAGACAAATGGATGGGGAATTGTAAATTCACCCCCTTTCTGCCACCCCATGTACCTTATGCACAGAATGTGGCAATATGAAAATTATTGTACTATCCCCCCATATAAATCCCTTAGTTGCCTCCCTTCTAACATAGCTTCCTTTGTTTGTAGTTTCGCCATGTCTTTTGGGTTTCTAATACCAGCATGGCAATGGACGCCATTCCTAAGTCAAAGTATGATTAAAGTTCAAGAAATTAATATCCTTTCAATCTTTGATGTTAGCCAGAAGTGCTCATCACAGAACCCGCAATGTGCCCAGGAATGACTCCTTCTGCAATTCATATGGAAGTACATATATTGGTAACATATCTAAGTACGATTGTAAATTCTTTTTTATGAGACCCATTGCTCTTACTACTATTGGAACTGTCTGGGTATCCTTCTCCACACTGCACTCATTTCTGCCTGCAAATCCTGGTATTTTATGACTTTGTGTCTCTCTGTACATAAGAAGCTATAGTCACTGGGTGTAGCAATTTCAATGATCAATGCTACTTTTGTCTTCTTTTCATGGACTACTATATATGGTTTCCCGCATCTATTTTTTGAACTGTTGGTAATGGGTGATCCCATGTGATATAAACTTCTTCATTGTCTATAATACCTTGTGGCTCATGTTTCCAGTGCTTTTTAGCTACTTCAGTATTATAATGTTTACACAATCCCCAATGCAACAGTCTTGCCACATTATTATGCTTTTCAGTATACAGTCCTTCTGCCATCAGTATATCACAATCAGCAACAAGATGTGCGACTGTTAACAATTCTGTTTTACAAAACCTCTATTTGCCTATTTCTCCCACATGTTCAATGGAGTTTGTAAACCAACGTGTGTATAGTCCACTATCATGGACCGCCAGTATTAACCTTTCATCTTTTGGTTTAAATTCACCTCTCCTTAACCACAGCTGTGTTTGATCCTGATCAACATGAGGTTATTTCAAGAGTTTTCTATGCTTGCGACTGTATTTATGCATTTTACACATTTTTTGCCTTCTTATTTGATCCTTCACCTTATATTTTTTTCTTTGTTTTTTTTTGGCACATTCAGATGCTGCCTGATTTTTATCTACTTCTGGTTTGATTTCCGTTGCTACTTGACACCAATATGGTTCTGCTAAACTAAGCAGGGAAGTCATTTTGGA
Source organism: Protopterus annectens (assembly GCF_019279795.1). Taxonomy (NCBI): domain Eukaryota; kingdom Metazoa; phylum Chordata; order Ceratodontiformes; family Protopteridae; genus Protopterus; species Protopterus annectens. The sequence continues at coordinate 938,595,172 of NC_056734.1, read as the reverse complement.
CTTATTTTCCTCATATTATGAAACTTTTACTATGTAAAAGGGTCTTGTGAGGTCAGCAAATATGTATGCATTCCTACGATTGCAGATCTATACATGTAATCAGTTTTGAGCAAACATATACCTCCTTCAGAACGAGGAATATATAGTATTGGTATACACTGATACAATATAGACACACCCATGATGCTCAGGACCTAAATGCTTGGGGTGCACGGCTAGGGTCTATATTACCATCTCGAATAGTAAAAATGTTGAATGCTCACATGAGCGAAAATGGACTAAAACAAAATTATTTTTTGGGGTCTCGGTACAGTCAGGATTGGGATATTTGCCCTTTCCTCACTGTAGTGCGACCTCAGAGTTGGAATATATATTTAGTGGGGGATGTGTGGGCACAGCCCCTACAATAGCAAGTTCATTTTAGTCTGTTTTCGCTCATGTGAGCGTTCGACATTTTTACCATTCGAGATGGTAATATAGACCCCATGTCTCGGCCTATAAGGGTCCTAGTGGTCATTAGCCTAATAACAACCTACAAACCTATGTCCCATTGTACCATGCACTTGGTGGCACATAACTGCCAGAAACTGTCCTAGTATGTAACTAGCAGCTGTTTTGGACACTCATATGCTACTGGAATGTCCCAGAGGCTGGTATACCTAGATTCAGCTACACCTTTGTTTCTTCTGGGACTTGGTTACCTCACAAACTGTGTGAGGGCATGTGGAGCGCACACATCTACAACCAGTCTGCACCAGCTCTCTCTCTTATATATATCTATTAATTGTTTCCTTGTCAGAGAGCTGGCTTAACTGCACCCAAGCTCAGTGCTGTGCTGGCTGTCTAATACTATGCATTTGCAGATTATCCTTCAATATTGCTTATAACATCCCAATCGACTGGACTGTATTTACTGTGGGTAACATTTTTTATAGGTTTGCTGCAGGATTTCCAGGATTATCTTGTAATAAAGTCTTAATTTTCACTATTATGAGAGTAGCACAAATGACCTCCACTAAGTGCGTACATGGAAATATTGCCTTATTACTTTGTCATATTTTATCATTGTCGGGCACACCCACATTGTGTTTCGGAATCCAGCGAGTGCGTGTGTGTGTGTGGGGGGGGGGTGTCCACAATTACACTATGCTAATTCATTAGCATTTGTACTTGGCTTTTGGTAGTTCCTATTATTTTAATTATTTGTTTATTTTTTTACATTCTTGTTTCTTCCCTGGAGTCATCCTGACAGGATCCCAGTGCCCAGCATGCATGCTGTATCGGCTAGCCACTCTAATCATCCATGTACTATTAACAGCTTTACTCCAGGACTAGGATAAATTGTAAAGGTGGAGGGTTCTACTTTAATCCTACCCTGCTGTCCCCTATATGCATGATGTAGCTGGCCTCAGGGGAAGTGCAGTGGGCAGACCATGCCACAACACATCCACACTTCCATATGGTGCTGTCGGTAGTCAGCTGCCCTGCCCCTTCAGCTGAGCACATTGCAAGTGGCATCCCATCCTCTGCCAGGAAGCTCCTATTGGTTTGAGTGCCCAACTCATACATCCCACGCCCCCCTAGGATGGGCACATTCATCCTCCCTGATGCTTTGTCAGTAACCTGAACATTAATCAAGCCCTTGTCAACTGGGTTGTAATCACAGCTTTATCCTTCTATGTCACCACGAGTGTCCACTCCTGATAATTCTTAGAATCCTATCTGCAGTTAGTTCTCCAAAGTCTTTCTTGGGCACACTGTGCTGTGGACAACTTTCTTTCAGACTCTGGGCCTTTATTTACAGTTTTCATTCTCATCAACCAAAAATGAAAATATTTTATTCTAAAATCAAATTTGCTTATGTAATATACATGTCCTAAGAAGCAAGTCCTCAATGAAGAACAAATGTAGATGATATTACCTTTTTAGAATGTTAACAGTCACCTTAAATGTTAATAACCTTTTACTGGAAATAAAAATGTTTAAATGCAGGATGTAAACTGAAAGAGGTTTTAACATTTGAATTAAAAAAAAAATAGACAGAATATGAAATGTACCTTTTCTTAAAGCTTCAATAGTCTACTGAAATAGCAGATTTTTGCATTAGCGCTGTATGTACTGGGAATATTTTCACTTTACCTCCTGGCACATTTCTACAAAATTAATTTAAAGCTATTGCTACTGCATTAGGGCACAGTTCTTAAAGTCTCAAAGAAGAAAACTGTCACAAATCCATAAATTCATTTCCCCTGAAGGTAATTGTATTTACTATATCTTAAGCTTGCTTATTACAATCTCAAGTGAAATGTCATTTCATTTTTTTACATGCTTCCTTACCTCAGAAAAAAAGAAATGCAAGATTTGTAAGTTTCAGTATTGGTAAGCAACCCTTTTTCTCTCAGCCCAGGACATATTCCACAACAATTTTTTCAAAGGCATTAGTTAGTTCTCTGGGGAAAACGCTTGCTTCTTGCATGGTGCTGCCGAATGACAGGGTTCATGATTACCAACTATATTGTGTGATGTACTTTACAAAAGACCATATGGCTATGTGTTTATTGCAATCATGCTAATATTCACCCACACAGGAAAATGCTCTACATCTACAATTCTCAGTTCAATGCACATCCCTCCACAATGTGCCTTTTAGCTATGTAGCATTTTCAATTATGGGTGTTTTCCTAGACAGAAAATAGGTTTTCCTTAAATTAAAATACTTCTGTATAAAGCAGAAAAAAGAAGGACTGATGAAAGGAATAAAGAATGCTGCATTAACATTTGCTATTCGGATGTGTGGTAATATTTTTTTCACTTCTTAATTAAAAGGTTGAAGGTCTGACTTTACAAAAGTGGATAAATTTGAACTTTATTAAATCAATTGGCAAAATGCCAAATCTTTTAATGGTCAACAGACAAAAAATTGCTCTTATCCTATATCCATTCAGAAATGACAGATGGGTAGAAACTTGAGACCATCTCTAACTACTGCAATAATGGAGCATAGTTATGTTTTGCAGTACATGACCTTGTGGCTTTCAGAAATAATAGACATCATGTTGCTCTAAGAGCAACAAAGAGCCTGTAGAACCAAGCCAATAAAAATTACAAAGAAAACAGCTGGCTACAGGACAGTGTTGTACTGTACTCTGAATGCAAAGTTTATTTTCACATTATAACTCATTAATCTTGTCAGAATTATGTGTGCATTTTTGGAATGGAATTATTTTGAGTTTGCCAAAAAAAGCTTACTCAAAATGTTGAGAGTTTACAAGTAATTTCTCATTTACTGGAGCAGGCAACTGAAGGCAACTGTACAGCTCCACACTGCAAGCAAAACAGTGCTTTTGCAACAGAAAAGTGGTTTGAACTCCATGCATATCCAGCAAACACTGTGTCGTGTATTCATATCCATAAGCAATGCAAATACTATGTTGATACCATTAAAGTGCAAGTTACAATGTTTAGCAATTTGAAACTGGTAAAAAAAGGAAACTATGGAATATTATATATTTCATCTGGATTGTATTTATTTGGCTTTTTTGTACATAATACAGATTTAAAAACTTTATACAATGGCAATGTGTTTTATGAGTTTTTAAATTAAGCCCCATGCATGCATTTACTGTGAATTTTTTATGAAACAATGAAGAGAGTTTACCGTGAGCATTTGGATTTTTATTTATTTTATTTATTTTATTTTACATTTGTTGACCGGGCTAGTCCAACTGGATATATGTCCGTTTTCAGTAGAGGCCCGGGGAGAAAAGCTCCATCAGTTGTACACTTTTACAAAAAGGCATAAATGGTTACATAAGAAAGATAAGAAATAAAAACAATAATATAATCAGATAACAAAATGCATTGGCATAAAAGTTCACATGACATCATAGCAGGTATGTCCTTATAATTCAGTAATATGCTTTTTTATTAAATGTTTTGCTTACAAAGTACATATTGATGTAACTATAGGTAAATCAATATACAGACAACAGCGTATAACTGCTATATTACAGGTTCATTTCTGAAATGAGGCAATGAAAAGTAAGTTGAATGGTCAGTAATACTGTTCCTCAGAACTGAAGTAAATGTGAATAGGGGAACATGTAATAACTCAACGATTATGGTATCTCTATTTCCCCTACTCTGAGGTACACTAATCTCTAACATATACACAAAGTAAGGTCCCAGTTATGGTCAGTAATACTGTGCCTCAGAACTGAAGTAAATGTGAATAGGGGAACATGTAATAACTCAACGATTATGGTATCTCTATTACCCCTACTCTCAGGTACACTAATCTCTAACATATACACAAAGTAAGGTCCCAGTTATGGCCAGTAATACTGTTCCTCAGAACTGAAGTAAATGTGAATAGGGGAACATGTAATAACTCAAAGATTATGGTATTTCTATTTCCCCTACTCTGAGGTACACTAAACTCTTAGACATACACGTATATAATCAAGAGGAACATTGGAGACAAGACCAACTGTGCTGAAGGGTGATGGTAAGGCTACTTGAAAAGAATAAAAGTAAGTTCTAGAATTTGTTGTTATTCTGACTGAAATGCAGTTTGTGTTTCATGATGCTGGGACTCTCATCATCATATTTTGCTTTTATGATAAGGAGCATTAAACTACTATGTATTGTTATACTCGGTGAGTTATCAAGGAATGGTACATTTAAGTATGAGTCAATCCTCTTTCCTATGTAGGATGTGAGAGAAATAATGGCTTGCAAATATCAGTCTTGCACAAGAGCTGATATTAAAAGCACTTCATGACCTATAATTTGGGAATAGGAAGATTTTATTCTTCCAATTACAGTTCTTCAGATGGTAGATCAACCACCATCTATTTATTTTTCTTACTCTCTGTCTCTCTCTCTCTATTTTTCAGTCTCCATCTCTCAATATGGTGATTTTCTGTGTAATAAATTAAGACTGTGGTGGTGGTGCTGCGGTAGCATTGTCGCCTCACAGTAAGATGTTGTCCTGTTTGATTCTCAGCTAGAGCGTCTTCTGTGTAGAGACATGCGTGAAAGGGTGTTCCTTCGTTGAAGTTTGTGCATCAGAGATGGCAACACGGCACGTAAAAATCTACTGCCAATCATTAGCGGACCAGAGTTCCGCTGTGGCAACCCCTAACTGGGAAAAGCCGAAAGACACAATGACCTCATATAGCAGATTTATGCAAGAAGTTTCAGGAGGATAAGTGATAAGTGTCAAGAACTGTGGCCTGTAATCTTACAGTGCAAGATATGTCATTTGTCAGAAAAGTAAGGTACTACATATTCCATTTACCCCTTTTCTTTGCTCTCAGACATGAGAAATATGTTTTCTAACACTACAGTAAAGATATTTAATTTTATTACATAAACCAGACAACTTAATTTCCCTAGTTTTGCTTGAATTATTATTTCACATTGATTCCCATATGCTGTGGTCATTCCAAAACGTAACCACTTATTAGAGATTTAGGTAATGTCTGTAGGTCTGTATAAGCAGATTTCCAAATGGATGGCTTGCTACTCTTTTGCTAAGAAGCTTTAATATTTTTTAATGAAGCACAAGCTTATTTATTCATTTTTTTCATTCATTTATTTTGATGCTTTCATTTTACCTTTTTCTAGTATCACTGAAGCTTTGCTAGGATTTTGATAGCTTTTATAGTATGAATATCTTACCTAAATTGATTAAGTATTAGATATTTAGAATTTAACCCAATTGTTTACTTGCACTCTGTATTATATTTCAATGATTCCCTTTTGAATTTTCATTGTAATGCAAATATACATATATATGTATCTGTGGCTTTTGGTGCTGATTGAAAAATGGTAATAAATGTTTGATAAATAATCCCTAATTCACTACAAAATCGAGCACCTCTGATTGCAAAAATAAGCACATTACATTTAAACACTGTACACCATCATTTATATATACTTATGTTTATAATGAGGTTCCTATTAGATGTTCAACAGCTTAGGTTGTCGAATGACTAATTACCGACACCTAAGCTTCAAAAGTTTAAAATCGCGAATGGCCACATATGCAAATTCTATCATTATAGTGGATTCACCCTTTCCCCAATGTAGAGCGATCTTGGAGTTGGTATATTTAGTTAGGGGGATGTGGGGGGCACAACCCCTCACATCGGGGGATCAAAGCCCCCCACTATGTTTAGGATCAGAAGTTCATTTTATTTTGCGATGGCCTAGCAAATTTTTTCCCGAGGAAAGAATGTCCATTCACGATTTTAAGGTTTCGACGCTTAGGTTTCGATGTTTAGAAATTCGACAACCTAAGCTGTTGAACATGGAGTATAGACCCTTATAAAACTGTTCACCTATGTCGTGCCAATTTGCAACCTGATGAAAGTTTAACAAAATAAAACCACCAGTGAAGCTGTCAAGTAAGTGAAATACTCAATAGATATTTTTTTCTGGGTGACAAGCCTCACAATACTACCCCATGTGGAGGATTTCTTCTTCATATCCTTTACTTAAATATTCCGATTCAATGACCACAGATGTTTAAAGATAAATGAAGAAATTAAAAAAAAAGATACTACTGTCATGCAACCCTTAGGAACTGCAGTGATTTCTAATGAGAAGACTGTATCATAGAGTTCATTTTAGGATGCTGAACTTGCCCACTCGTTAACTTGCCAACTTTGCACATACATGCATGCATACACCTGAGCAAGCGCACACACACACACACACACACACACACACACACACACACACACACACACACACACACACACACACACACACACACACACACAGTAAAGCATGCTGTGTTTAGTATTAGTATGTAGTCATGCCAGTAATGGAGTTCATAAAAGTGGATCATGGTAGTGACATGCTAACTCAATATGTTAGTGACATGTACTTTTTACACCCCAGTGCATATAGCAGGGAAGTCATTGATTCCATGAATGTATAGCATATACACAGTCAGTGCTCAACAGACATTTTGTGCATTCCACAATTCACGTCTTTCTTTTGATAGGCACTGGCAACCAAAGGACACAGCATATTATCTTTAATGATCACAGCTCTTTCCCATTACAAATTATTGTTTCACTTAGTCCTCTACATTCATTAGCAAGACTGATTTTAGCTGCTGGCTCATGACTGAAGAGAAAACCATATTAGTATTTGCTTAAGAAGGATGCTATTGAGTAATCACTCATACTGATAGTAGCAAATACATCACCTGTGATAGGCAGATGGGGTGCAGTTGAGGCAGTGTTTGTCTCACTTTATTGCATACTAGTAAATGCCATAACATTTATTTCATAAAATGGCAGATCCCTTAAAAATCTTTTACAAAATAAGTTATATGTCTGCTCTTTGTGTAAAAAATGGTGATGTAGTCCCTCAGATATGTTAGGCCGAAAAACACATTATTGTGACTTGATCATCATATTCTGGACAGTGTTTTGTAGCTTATATCTACAGTTGCATATCCTTAAATATTGATTCCTGTTCCACAGTGTAGTCTGTCTGTGATTCATATATTTGTGACTCATGGACTATACCTATTGGATATTTACCTGGGTTTCTCCATGTACACAGGTATGTATGTCTGTGAAATGACATAGGTCTGTGTTATGTGGCTTGTATCATATGCCAGCACTGAGGAGATGCAGATCATATATTTCAGTCTTTCTTACTGAGTATACTCCAGCAGAGGTACACTATGTGCTCATTAAACAATTTGAAGAGTACTCATGAGCCATCTACCTTTCAAACACACACAAGAGCAACCTCTCATAATATGTACAGGAAGTTCATGTACATATGCAATGCACAGAAAATCATATTTTTAGCAGTAAATTTCTATCCATAGGGTAATATTTTTAAAGTAAAATACTACTGCTTGAATTCCATCACAAACCTATCAGTATGGGTAAAGGAAACCATAAAGCATGCCTTAAGAACTATAATATGAAGACTGTAATTAACTTGACAGCTAAGCAAATGACATGTTGTGACCACAAGCTACCCACATGATGGAGATGATTTGTGCAGTAGACGCAACAGTAAATGTGGTGTACACAATCTGCTAGCTTAATTATAACCTAGATTTAAAAACAGGTCTAAGGAATTCATATAATAATCTGGTAAATACTGGGAAAATAGGAACTGCTACAATATTGTTACTGTTTCTTCATTTTGAAGGGTCATATTGCAGTATAGCAACTTCTAGTTTCAGATAATGACATATTTTCAAGCTGCAGCACATTTTACTGAAAGCAAACATAAGCTTCAGCTGGCAGGATTGCAAACACTGTTAGTAAAATGTGATTATGCCACCTGAAGCAAAACAGACTTTGTTGATATTTTGTATTGAAATACCAGTCATATTTTACAGAATAAGCTTCTTTTTCTGGAAATTATATTTTCTATTAGTTGTCTCTGTGGTTAAATGAAGTACATCTGTAACAAATCTGCTCCAAGTATTAAGAAAATAATAGTTAAAAAGCAAAGAAGAGTAGCAGCTCTGACGGCCATGATATATACATATTTGTTGTGAAGGTAGGGTCATGCAGCATTCTTTTAGATAACATGTCTTACCATTTCATAGATTTCAGGCTGACTAAGAAAAATGAAACTGGATATCAGGGGGAGTAGTGGCACTATTGAAAAATTAAAACAAGTGACAATTCTTTTCCCAAAATGTACCCATCACTAAACTACTAAACAACTTTTACAGCAATCTATGATCTATATTTTAATTATATTTTAATTAATTATATATTTTTTAAGTTATAGCTTAAACATGATGAGCAGATACAATTGCCTGTATTAGTACAGACAATTGTACCCATTTTTTTCTTCCAGCTTATCGGTTCACTTATTGTACAAAGCATTTATTGTAGAAACATTATACACTCAGGCCACTGATGGTGTAGATGTTTCATGTGAATTAACTGTGCGAGGCAGTAGCAGATTATCCTTTGTTTATTTGCTATTAAATGATGAAAACAGCATTTCCAACTTATAGGTTAAAATGAGCCTGGAGGCCGGTAGTTTGGCTTTAAAAGAACTCTCTAGAGAAAGAATAGCACATGGGAAACATCTTTAAGAATTGAAACATGACCAACATACCTATATGGAAAAGTCTGATGAGATAGCTGTTTAGGATTTTTTTTTTTCTGATAATAGTGTATATTGTTCCTTTATGCATGTGATATGCAGTAGCCAATAAGACAAATTGGATACCGCTGATAGGTGATCCTATCATAACATCTTCACATCTCTTTACCAAAGTAAGGAAACGTCCTATTTTACTTTTCTGTGTCCCACTCAAAATGGCTTTATTGATCATTTGGGGCTAAAATACTGAAAAATAGCTGAACTTAAAAATTACATTTGTATAAATGTCAGACCTTTAGCAACAGAAAGTGTTCAAATGTTTACTGCATAAATTTTTAATACAAAAAAATGCAGTGACCTTTTTCTGCATTTGGTCATAAATGATTTCACATCCAAAATATAAAAACAGTCTTTCAAATTTAAGAAAATAACTACAGTCTTACTTTGTTTATCTGTATGTTTCTCAGGTAGGTATTTAGTTTGCCAACAAAAGCGGTCTGTCCAAAGACCCATTCAATAGTATCTGAGGTTGGAGACAAGTACATATACAGTGTAGTTCAGTACTTGTTCAGTACTTAAGACAATCCTACCAGGCACCCTGCTAGAGCACTGCCCTAGGTAGCCACCTAGTTGGCCTATGCCTAAGGCTGACTATGCCACCAAATCAAAATTATTGTTTTTGGAAATTGGCAATTCTTCAAACAATAGTTCTTAAAACTGCATTCCGACAACTGTTTGCAAACCACTATAGTACACAAGAGAAATGCATTACTTGATTATGCGTTCATTACAGGGAATTAGAGCTATGCAGAGGCATGCTGCTTTAACACATTATTATGTTCTCTAAAATAGAGCAAATGACAGCAGAGCATCTTGGGAATAAGACACTTTTGCACTAGCTATGCACAGAGGAGCTCTATAGTTGTTCTTATCACCTTTACTCTCTATGCCTCAGAATGCACAGTATGAATGCAAACCATTGCATATTTCCTGCCCTTAGCAACCAGAACAGTCCTATGGTGACAACTGCATAAATCCTCTGTGTGTCTTATTACTCTGTGTGCTGTTTATGTACTTTTGGCTTACTTATAATTATTTAACCTGTAAAATGACCATACCATTGTTTTGCTTTTTGGGCCATACAGATCTGTAACAGCATAACCATGGATCTTGTAAGATGTATCTAATATTGCGGAAACTTGGCTTTCAAGTTAGACATAACAGTTACAGATTACTTAATGAATGGTATAGATTTATGAAATACTATAGTAGTAGTAACATTGCAAAACTGTATAGATCATTACTAAAGTTATTAGTATACCTAAAATGAATGCTAAGTTCATGGTTATACTGCCAGCATTTCAAAGTGTCCTTTAGACTGTACATTCTAGGGTGCCTGCACTGATTGACTAACATCACAAAAGGACAAATGTTGGCTGTTCCTAAGGAGTTGAGATAACTCAAATATCCCACTAGATTCAAAGCTTAATCTAAATCACATTGTATGTATAGAGTTATGTATCATTCATGTGCAAAATATATTTGAAAGCATCAAAAATGGTCAGTTAACACTGAAGCAATGTAGAAAAGAAGGAGACTTGATGCCGTTTTATTATAAATTATTAAATAAATGAAGAGTTGATATAGGGTCAAACTATAATTCAATCCATTAAAATACACGATGGAATGGAATACAGCAAAACAGTACATTTTATTCTTTAGAAAATTAAATTGACTGACAAACTTCATTTTATTACTGCATGTGATCTCAGGAGCATTTTTTTCCAGTTCAAAAAAAAAGCGCTAAAACAGAAGACTGTAATTAAGGGGACATGTAGGTGCTAAAGAGTGCTAAACAATAATTCATAAAAAAAGCTAACCCAAAATTGGATATATAAGAAGAAAGTAATGTAAGACAATAAAAGAAAACAAGAGAATATTAATGTAAACAAAAAGTAAACTGCAAATATATCTGCGGTGATTCCAAGTTTACTAATATTTAAAATAATTTAAAGCACAAACATTATATCACATAATTGAATCTTGGTACTGTGTGTGAAGAAAGGCATTAGGTATAACAAGAGATGATAGAAAAATTGCTTTATTATTATAGCTAATGGAGTCATGGGACAATCAGTATATATTTCATATATGAAACCACAGCAAGACCACATAATAGATTTCAAAAAATTACTTTGGAAGCCATACAAAACTTTTAAAACAAAAAACGTAGACTACAAAATGTATACATTCCGAAATGTAAGACAGAAAAATAATGATTCTATCTCGGTGTATTCTAATGAGCCTGAATAACTGACTGATCAAGATGTAAATTATATAAATATTCAAAAGTGCCAAAGTTAGGAGGAAGACATCAGACAATCCAGAAATTAAGACATACGAGATGTTGAATTAGGCCTCAATGAGGGCTTTGTAAAGGAGGACAATAACATCTCTAGATCTAGTCAAAATCAATTTGTTTATAAGCTGTGCAATACAGAAAGACTTTCTTATGACTCTGGGCACATGTTGATCAAAAGTTAGGTCAGTGTACACACAAGTTCCCAAATGCCAAGCAACTGGGTCAGTTCTCAGGGGGCATTGTCAATTTGGCAGTTCCCTGGAGTAGATGACTTCCCAAAGAATACAATAATGTATTTCTTGAAATTTAGTTTCAATTCATGATTCTGGCACCAGTTAGTGTTTGGGACAAACCTTCCTACATGATGTCTAAGTCATTTGGGGATTCCATAACTGCTCCTAGCTTGCAGTCATCTCAAACTTAATCGGCCAAAGCCCTTTGGTATTTCCTTCTACTTTTGAGATGTATATGCCAAACAGAAAAACTCACAGCACCGAACCCTGGGGGACTCCATTGGTGACTGGTCACTTCCCCTATTTTGATCTCCTGCATCCTGTGAGCAAGTGTATATGTATGCATTCTTTGATTCACCTTTCTGATTGTATTAACCTGATCGTATTAAATTATATTCCTTGTATAATACAGCACCACTTGTTAGAATGTGTTTTACATTTGTAGTTTGTAACAGGCTTCTAGTAAGCAATGAAACAAAATGCATGAAGCAATAATGACAAAACTACCCATTTCAGAAAATTTCAGCCATAAAAGGCCACTCAAACTTCTGTCATTACAATCCAACAATATCAGTAAATTTGCAAAATCTCTGCAGAAGTAAGTCATCTAAATAATTCCACATTAAAGGGATCTGTAACTAATGAAAAAGTTGCTGCTAAGAAACAACTTTATATTTCATTGTTTCATCTATAAATAAAGTGCCTGTTTGCCCTTGAAGAATAAATTGCCTATGCTACATTAAAAAAAACTGATAAGCTAGTAATTTTGCAATGGGGAATGGATGGAAAACTGATAACAGAAACATAGTTACTAGATAACTTCTCCAAAGGAGGATATTCATAGGACTGCAGCATCCACTTCCTTTAAAGTACAACACAGTATAGTATCAGTGATTCATCTGCATACTGTGGGAGTAGAACCCACAGCCTTTTGCATCAAAAGCAAGTATTGTACCTGTTGTGCTACTAACAATGCAAGTAACTCAGCATAAGTAGCACTAAACTTCTTTTCCCCTGAAGCTCTCAGCTCCTTGTAAAATACACTTAACACTCACCTAAATCTCTCAACTTCGCACCCCAAAAAATCTGGAAAAAGACAAAATTTATGGGGGGGGGGGGCAAAGGCCCAAAACCAGGGACACATTTTAAATATTGCCTGTATAATGTTAGAAAGTTGCTAAAATAAAGTGTTTTGTGTTACCATGTGTTTCCTGAAAGATAGGAAGACTAAAACTTAAAGGGCTAACATTCTTTAATGAATTCAGTTTTGACTGATTTGTCAGAAAACCACAAATTGTAAGAGGAACAGACCAAAAGTATGAGCCAAATATTCTGTGAAAATCTGTACAGTTGAAGGCTATGGACTTATATCCCTGAATCACAAGTGGTGGTATGGGTAGAGAATTCATGCTCTTGTTTGAGCCTGAATAACACTAGCCACCAGGTATACCTAACTGGGGCATTTTGCACACAAACACACACACACACACACACACACACACACACACACACACACACACACACACACACACACACACACACACAGAGGAGCAGCATAACTCCTGCAAAGAAAAGAATAAAACTCTCCTTACTGGCATGACTCTGGCTATGGCAGCACCAATGGAACAGCATAACTCCTGTAACACAGAGCAATAAGAGAACAAGAACAGCTAGTTTAGTTAAACCTCTGCAGGCAAATCCACATTACCATGAAAACTCCACTTCATTCATTTTTTTCCGAAAGGTCTTGCAGCTGTAAAAGTGGGAGCCTGGCTCTATGGTTCCGGCACCCATGGAGGAATGTAAAGATAAAGAAGTTAATAAAACAGAAGTGAAAAGAAAAAGAGTCCATGAAAAAAAAAAGTGAATTTAGAACAGAAGACAGAAAAGAAGGATCTTTAGTTACTGTAGAAAAGAGACAGAACTGCATTTTCTATGGAAGAAATAATCCTCATAGGGGACCATATCCAGTCTTATGAGAAATGTACTCAAAATGCAAGCAACAGAATAACTGTGTCAAATTATTCAGAAGCAGATGAATTTAGTAGCTCAGCAATGCATAGAAAACATTTTTAGAGAAAGATTGAGAGTCAAAAAAGGTAACGTAGCAGAATATGTGTGTGTGTGTGTGTGTGTGTGTGTGTGTGTGTGTGTGTGTGTGTGTGTGTGTGTGTGTGTGTGTGTTTGTGTGTATGTGTTTGTGTGTGTGTGTGTGTGTGTGTGTGTGTGTGTGTGTGTGTGTGTGTGTGTGTGTACATATTGAAGACAACTTTGAAGAACAAGATGCAAGAGTAAAAGGCTGACTAATTAATTATTCATGTATTAAAGGTAAAAGAATCAAATCGGTTGACTAATATCCTAGCATAAAATTGAATGGGTAAAGAATTGTGTTCCTACAGAGATAGAAGATAAAATAGAGGAAACAATGAAAGAGTGGGGGAAATGTTAACATGACAGAAGAATATTAAGTGCATAATAAAGGCACACAACAAATCATTAAATAAAATATTGGATGATATATAGATAGACAGACAGATACATGAAGCAGAAATACTAATAGAATACGGTTATTAACCAAATTAAAAGCAACTCCATAAACATAGACTGGTTTTATTATACCAATGAAGAGGCAAATAGGACTGCTCAAAGAAAATTCCTGAATTTCAGAAAGAGCCATGGACTGATGTGTATACTAATTTCTGTGGACCAGTGTGCAGCAAATGACATCCGTTTGTTGTTAATGAGTACTATACATTTTCATGGGTAGAATAAGTGTTTTCTATAGTACTGCTCAGTGCTAAGAGTCTATACTGTTCAGTGCTAGGAGTCTATACTGCTCAATGCTAGGAGTCTAATACTCAGTGCTAGGAGTCTATACTGCTCAGTGATAGGAGTCTAATGCCCAGTGCTAGGAGTCTATACTGCTCAATGCTAGGAGTCTAATGCCCAGTGCTAGGAGTCTATACTGCTCAATGCTAGGAGTCTAATGCCCAGTGTTAGGCATCTATACTGCTCAGTGCTAGGAGTCTATACTGCTCAGTGCTAGGAGTCTATACTGCTCAATGCTAGGAGTCTAATGCTCAGTGCTAGGAGCCTATACAGCTCAATGATAGGTGTCACTCATCTGGTCCAGATAAAACAGATGAACATCTGTGGGTTCTGTTCAAGCAGCTTTATTATGTACAAGCACATCAGGATTGAGGCTTAATAACTTTGACTTAGATAAACTTATAAACAAACTAGCTATCACATGCATACATGCTTATACTCTGGCTGCACTCTCAAAATGGCACTAATGCTAGTACACTTTTGCTGTTTATATGCACATGCTGTCCTTGGAAACAATTCTTAAAGGTACAGCACACATACTATTCTACATCCTCCCTTTGAGAAATGAGTCATGCATTATTGACAACATTACTTGACATGCAATTGATACAAAATAATTCTTTGACATGCAGTTATACAGAACTAAATACATGTAGACAATCATGTCCAGGTTGCTGTGTATTTCACACAAGGTCTGAAAATATGACCAAATCACATGACATAGAAATTAGAACTAGGTCTAGCAAATGGGACTGTCTCTGTTGAATGTTCAACTTTGGGGAGATCATGAACATTACCAGGAATGGAAGGAGAGGTTAAGACATGCTCTGCAACAGGAACATTGGATTGCTCTGAGATTTAGAGACTGAATCACAGAAACAATGCTGTGATAGCGATTCTGATACAGGAAGAAGATGTCTGCAATTTCTCCTGTACTTCACACCCTTAGATTCTACGAAGTTGGATCTCAGCTTGGCACATATACCTGTTACTTGATCAAGCTGGTCGAAACCTTTCACCGTTTGTATCATCACTGTTTCTCCTTCTTTCAATGGATGAAGAAATCTGCTTGACTTACCATAGATGAATTTCTGGAAATAATGTTTTCTGAATAGCTGGGGGTTGATTGCTCTGTTGTTTTTAGCTTTAGGCCTCAACAAACTGAAACTGATAGGCAAGGTTGTTCTGGTTTACCTAGACAGAAGTTTCTGAGCAGGTGAGCCAAGTATATCGTCACCATGTATGTTTCTGAGATTGAGTAAATTCAAAAAGACTTTGGTCTTATCACACTTTGACTTCTCTAGTAATTGCTTTGTACACTGTACTGCACGTTCAGCTAGTCCATTTGACTGCGGATATTCTGGACTACTAGTAAGATGTACAAAGTCCCATTCTCTTGCAAATTTCTGAAACAACTGACTCTAAATTAGGTACCATTGTCAGAGAAAAACTTCTATGGACTCTCATGGACTGAGTGAGAAATGATGTTTCAACTTGTTGATTAAAGCAGTGGATGTTAGGTTAGGTAGTAAGTTGATCTCAAACCAGTATGATCAAGAGTCTACCTACACTAAGTAATGCTGATTGTTCCACTCAAATATGTCAGTTGCTACTCTTGACCAAGGTACTTTAGGAACTTGACTTAAGTGAAGTGGTTCTTTTTGCAATGCAGTTTAGTACTACTGCATACTGAACAAGAAGAAAGTACTTTATTAATGTATTTTGCTGGAGAAGGCCAAAATACTAGTCCCCTCACCCTTCTTTTGGTAGATTCGGAACCTAGGTGACCACATACCTTTCAAACTTTAAGTGCAAAAAGTCTGGACAAAGCCCAACAAAAGGGGGGACAAAGGCCCAAAAATAGGGACATACTTTAAATTGTGTTCTTATAAACTTAGGAAGTAGCTAGAGTAATAGGGTTTGTTTTAACATACATTTTCTGAATGAAGTCTGAAACTCAAACGTATGTCATTATTTAGTGACTTAAATCCTCAGATCATCCCAGTGATTTGCCAGAAATCTACAAATTTTATGAGGAACAGACCAAAAATATGAGTCAAAAATCTGTACATTCTGCAAAAATCTGGACAGTTAAGAAGTATGGGTGACCACAATGCAAATTCTGAATATATTCATGTTGTAAGGAAGCAGGAACAACAATTTTAGGACCTTTGAAAATAATGCCATCTTCCATCAACATCTTATCTCTGTAAAGAAAATACGTTTGCACTTCTGGTGGTACACTAGATTGCTTCAATGGCCATCCAACATTAATAAAGTGGTTGAGCTTTTGTAAAACCCATCTTTGTATGATCTTTCAGCTCATCAAGTCTTGTGGTAGAAAAATTATGCACTTCCATGACATCAAAGTCAAAATTATCTGAATTAAGCTGTTATGTTTATTTTGGGTGATCTGGATAAGGTATCAGCCAGATAAATAAGTTTACATTTTGTATAGACCATTTTGAAGTTGTACTTTTGCAATTTGAATATCATTCTTTGTAATCTTGTTGGAGCTGAATGCATGGGCTTCTTTAAAATAGTGACTAGAGGTAGGTGATCAGTTTCAATCTGAATAGCTCGACCATAAATATAACCATGACAGTTTGAATATACAAATACTACTGCCAAAAGTTCTTTTTCAGTTTGAGCATATTGCATTGCAGGTTGGGTAAGAGTTCTAGATGCATTAGCTACTGGTTTGCCCTCTTGAAGAATAACTGTGCCAAGACCAAATTTTGAAGGATCACAGGAAAGAGTTACTGGTTTATTGACATCATAGTATCTTAATGTAGGTGGAGTGGCAATTTTCGACTTAGGGTCTTCAAATGCTCTCTGGTGCTGTTTCAACTAAGACCATGTAACATTTTTGCACATTAGCTTTCTCAAAGACACTGGCAACTCACTTAAGTCTGGTATAAATTTGTCTAAATAGTTGACCATACCAAGAAAACATTGTAGACCTTGAACATTATCCACTGCTGGCATCTCAAGAATGGCTGCTTGCTTGAATGGATCTGGTCGCAAGCCAGTGCTAGTAAATAATTAACCTACCTATGTAACTTCTGGTAGTCTGAATTTGCACTTCAGAGGACTGAGCTTCAAGTTCACTTCACATGCTCTGTCTAGAACTTTCCTAAGTTTTCTGTCATGCTCTGCTTCACTATTGCCTCCAACCAATAAATCATATACTATTACGGCACAAGGATAACCTGAAAAAAATTACTTCATTGCATGCTAAAATACTTCACTTGCAGAATTTATTCCAAATGGCATCCTGAGAAATCTATATTTTCCAAATGGGATACTGAATGTAGTCAGTAGTAAAGATTTGCGATCAGTAATCACTAGCCAAAATGAACTTTTTGCATCCAAGGCAGAAAAAAACAATGGCAATCGGTATTAGGTCTGTGATTTCCTCAACTATGCACATAGGATGATATGGTCTCTTTAATGCTTTGTTCAAATCTCTTGGGTCAATGCATATTCTTATTTTGTCTGAGCCTTTTTGCGGGCTGCTACCCTGGATGACACCCATTCAGTAGGTTCTGTGACTGGACAAATTACACCTTGCCGCATTATTTTATCCAGCTGAGCATTGACTTTATTCTGCATAGCTATTGGAACTTTTCATGCTGGTCTGACCACTTGACTGATCTCTGGGTCTAACTTCATAAAATACACAACTGGAAGTTTGCCTAACTTGTCATCGAAAACATCACCATACTCTGAGAAAATAGCTTCACTGATGCTCGAACTGGGACATGTGCTTATATGATGAACTTCTTTGGTAAAAGAAAGCAAGTTCATTCTCAATCTGCCTCTCAGACCCAGTAATGACTGCACAGGTCTTTGGACTACATAGAATTGTAAGCTGTAGCAGCTCCTAGCCAAATAACATGAAAGTACTACTGAGCCTTCGGTTTGAATTTCTTCACCTCCATAAGCAACAAGTTTTGCACAACTGACCACATGAAGTTGCTCACCAGCTCTCACTTTAGCAAATGTGTCTGCTGACATCACATTACACTTTGAACCAGTGTCTACTTTGAGTTTGGTGGTTTTGCCATTGATCTGGACAGTACAAAACACTTCATTCTTTGCCAACAAATCTACTGCATCAACCTTTTTACCAATTACTGATACACCATCTATGTAAAAAGTAGGGTTGCAGCTTTCTATATTATCAACTTGCTTCTGTAAGTGACCTTTCTTTATAACTGTGTGAGGTTTACTTGATTTGCAAAACTTTTGAAAATGGTTCCATTTTTTACACTTGTGACATTGCTGACCAAATGCTAAGCACTTTTCTCTTTTAAACTCATGACTGGCACCACAATTGCAACAGTTAACAATAAAGCTTGATTTGGGTTTTGCTGACTCAACCCTGTACTGCACTGAGCATGTCCTTTTCACTGAACTAGTCTTATAACTTGCTGGAAACTACAGGTTTTACTTGCCCCACCCACAGGGGTTAAAGCTGCCATGTGCTTAGGCCTGCTTCTGGTAGCCATGCTGTCAAATTTTACTCTGGATCCTGCTGAAACCATGCTCTTATCACTTGAAGCATACTTGTGTGCTTTTCTGTAACTTCATGGATTTAACAAACCTCAATAGCTTTGCTCAGCATTAAATCACTGTCACAAAGCAAAATCTCTCTCACTGCAGCACTATTAATACCATACACAAGCCTGTCCTTTATTAACTCATCATTTAAATCACCAAACCTACATGTTTTAGCTTTGTTTCTCAGGTCAGTATTATAAGCTGCAAAAGTTTCTCCCGGCTTTTGATGTCTTGTGTAAAACAAATGCCTCTCTAGTGTAACATTTGTCTGGGCATTGCACATTTCCCTGAATTTGCATTTCAAACTCTTGGGGTCATCCCTTCATTCAGCCTGTACAACAATATGACTGTTTTCCCCTTCTCCTTCATATACTATGAGTGCATGCACAAATGAATACAAACTTTCAATGGCCTCTGACCCAGCTAGGTTTAGCAAAATGAATGCCCCAGTGCATGCATCTTTGTCAGAATGAGCTGCTTGTATAAAAATATTGCACTCTTGCTAAAATATTCTCCAATTCTCTTCAATATTCTGATCAAATACAAGTGGACCTGGTCTGTGAAATGCCTCTACCATGTTAACACATACCAGTGAAGGCTTTTGCAAGTATGCATGAACACACACACACACACACACATGTGTATATGTATATATATATATATATATATATATATATATATATATATATATATATATATATATATATATACATATATGTATATATATATATATATATATATATATATATATATATATATATATATATGTGTGTGTGTATGTACATATACATATATGCCAGCAATTTATGCCAGTGCTGGTAACTATGCCCAGTAGCATAACAAGCCTCTGAATGACTGAACTTTGCAAAATATGTCTGCTGGGCACAATAATACTTTTGAAATTACTGTACTGTAAGAAATCACCTCTTATCAGTGTAAAAAAAAATATTTCAACATAATTGTACTGTGCGAATAAACTGTACAGAAGAAGCTCAGAGTAAGAAGCATTTTGAAGTAACGGCACTTTGCGAATAGACAGTACACAGCAGACTGAAACATTTCGAAAATGGCTGTACTTTGCTAAATAACTCTGTACAGTGCAAGAAACACTATGTAATGGTGGCACTCTGCGATCAGACACACCCAGCACAAGAAATTTTTTGAAATGGCTGTATTTTGACTGCACTTTACGAAATAGTTGCACTTTGCACACAAACTCTTTGGAATAAATTCACAGTAATAAACATACACTGTAAGCACTTTTAAACACTTTGAGATACTTTGAATAACTGTAGTTATGCCCTTAATAGCTTTAATCCATGCAAAATAGTAGTTTATGCCAAAACACAGTAGTTTGCAAAAAACATGCAGTCGTCTTGCTTTACTTATGCTTAATGTGCCATTTTTGCCCTTTTAATTATATTTGTTTTGGTTGTTTAATCTCTTTTCATGCCAATTATATTTTCTTGTGCTTGTTTTACTCTAAACATGCTCGTTTCACTTTAAACATGCTCGTTTTGCAATACTGAGGTAATTCCAAACCCCATATGTGCTTTTCTAATAATCGTTTTATCAAATATCTTAATTTTAAACATTTTGTTTAATCAATAAACTTTTTGTGCATCCCATTTGCTTAATAATGCATTCTGTGACCTTGCAATGCTCCGTTTTATCTTTTTGATAAAATAAATCATTCATGCATGTTTTCATTACTTTTGGTTCATTTCTCACCCTTTTCCGTACTTGGTTCACTTAGTTTACCTTCACTGGTAACTCTGCACCTTGTAGCTTTGAAAAGCAATCTCTGGAATCCCAGTTTTGACACCACATCACTTGTCTGGTCAGGATAAAATAGATGGACAACTGTGGGTTCCATTCAAGCAACTTTATTATGTACAAACACATGAGGACTGAGGCTGAATAACTTTAATAACTTAGATAAACTTATAAACAAACTAGCTATCACACTCATACATGCTCATGCTCTGGCTGCACTCTCAAAATGGGACTGAAGCTGGCATGTGTCTGCTATTTATATGCATGTGCTGTCCTTGGAAATGCTTCTTAAAGGTGCAACACACACTATTCTACACTAGGAGTTTAAACAAAAAACCTCTATCCCCTACAACCTCTCCTCCTGTCAGTGCAGTCACTGAGACATGGTTTAAAGCCAAGGACAGCACACTGGCAGTGCAAAGCTATAATTCCTTCTACACATTTAGACCAGCTACTACACAGACAGGGACTAAAGGTAGAGGTGTCTCAATTTACATAAAAAATACATATACATCACGGGTGATCAAACAGGACAGTGCATTTGAGCTTCTCCATGTTCAAATCACCATAGGCAAAACCCTACACCATTTCATGACAAGCTATAATACCCCTACTATGACCCAGGAAACCCATACCATGTATTAAAACTTATTAGAAACACTCACCATCCAACCTAATACCTTATTCACGGGTGACTTTAATTACTGCACTACTAATTGGGAATTATATATAACACCAAATGTACAGTCACAGGGATTCCTGGGTTTTGTAAACATAACTCCCTGCACTACATTATCAATACACGACCAGGTGTACAAACACACTGGCTGTGGTCCTCACTAGTATGGAAGAGTGCTGCACACACACACACACACACACACACACACACACACACACACACACACACACACGTATAATGTCTTCTCTGGTAAGGTCAGACCATGAAATGGTCACCTCTGAAGTAAAAATAAAACCTGAAACCCCAGCTGACCCTGGAGTATTCAGGAAGTACTTTAAAGCTAACTTTCCACTATTAAGTGACAAACTGGCAAAATTTCAAGCCCCCATACACCCTGAAAACACTGCTGCCTATGTGGAACTGTTCAAAGAAACATTATATAAGCATGTTAATAGCTGCATAGAGGCAGCTGTACTCACCAGGAAGACATATAGGACCAACTCAAAAACAAGCCATTCTGGTGGAATCACAGCGTCAACAGGCTGTATAACAGAGGGAAGAACCTCATGGCAAAAATTAGGAGGTGTGGCACCCAGCAGGATAAAAGCACTCATCAAACTAATCAAACAACTTGGAGGACATATAAAGTCTAACAAAGACAAATTTGAGGTTAATTTGGCATTCCAGGCCAAGAACAGCCACAAGGCATTCCTTAGATATGTCTACAATCTCAAAGGCAATAAACAATTGTGCGCAGAACTCTTTGTTAACGGAGCCACCTATACTGAGTCAGAAGATACGGCAAACCTACTGGCCAATAAATTCTGCTCCAGCTTTATCCCTTTCTCCCTCTCAACCTTCGCTCAAGAAATACCATCAAATATAACCTCCCCCACTATCATTATGGAACAGATCTGTAATACTCTCTCTAAGGCCAAGAACACTGCATGAAATGGCCCATACAATATCCCAGAATGCTTTCTAAATAACATTAAACGTGATCTATAAGACTGTCTGGAATTGTTATTTAATTGTAACCTCCAAACAGGTTGCATGCCTATCAAATGAAGAGCACTAACAATAATCCCTCTGCACAAAAGTGGGCCATCTGCAGACCATGGAAACTACAGATCCATAACTCTCAGTGGTCTCATATGCAAAGCCATGTGAAGACTTGTCATGGAAATGATCAATAATGATGTAGGAAACCTCTAGACATGACCTAACTGAAATTGGGTTCTTTAAGGTCAGGTCATGTCCACTCAACATAGTGGACTTCTTTGAGAAGTTCACCAAAGCAATGCATGAGAGAAAAATGGTTCACAGTGCCTACCTTGGCCTTTCAATGGGATTTGACACAATACCCCACTTGGCATTGTTGACAAACTCAAGAGTTTAGGTATAAACCCTTATATCACCTGGTGGATAGGTAGATGGCTCACCGACAGAACCTAGGAGGTTAGGGGAGTCCACCTCTACAAAGAGACCAGTCACAAGTAGAGTCCTTCAGAGATTGGTCTGGAGGCATCTCCTTTTTGGCATTTACTTCTCTAAAATCAAGATCGGTGTCAATGGCCTCTGGCTGACTAAATTTGCAGATGTTTGCAAATTAGGAGCAGTCATAGAATCCCCCACTGACACAAATGCTCTCCAGAAAGGGCTGAAACAGACAAATAACTATTGTCAGATCCATGGATTAAAACCAAAAGACAAGAAATACATAATAGTGTCCTTTGGAAAGTCATTTGCTCCTGCTATCATATTGACAGCACACTTCTAAGAGCTGATCCAGTACTTAGGGACTCAGTAACACACATAGACAGCAATCTAGCCTTTAACATACACATGTCTACAGTAATCATTCTATGTTATGCAACTTATAAACAAGACTATGGCATCTTGGTCCAAGGATGTCATTGTTCTACTTTATTTGGCATTCATTAGACCTTATCATTAAGTACAATTCCCCCTTTGGTATGTACCTAAGCAAGCACATCCAACAACTGGAACACCCAAAGAGGCTACTCACTAAAAGAATACAGGTTGTAAGTAACATATTCTGTGCAGACTGCCTCAAGGCCCTGTCCCGTATTCTGTCTCCTACAGGCTGCTGAATTGAGATCTATGCCTGGCATTCAAGGCATTGTCAAACTTCTCCCTGATGGACCTGTATTTTCACAAAACAAACAGCTTAATTTTAAAGATTTAAACCTTGACTGTGACATAAATAGGATCTGCTGGAGAGACTGTTTGTAAATGTTTCATCTCCCAAGCCCCTATTTACACTTATCAAGAGTACCAGAACTTCTCAGAGATTTAGTATGCATGGTTGGGCTTAAAAAAGGTGCTAGTGGTCATTAGACTAGTTAACATCAATGAGCCTATTCTTGCACATTCAGTAGTTCCAGCACTTAATAAGATATTTGCTACTTTTAAAATAAGCAGTGGCAATGAGGACTGATAATGGATCAATTTTTAGAGAACATCAATTTAAAGACTTTGAGGAATGTTCAGAAATTTCATACAGAAATAAGACTATGCTTTGACAGCAGGCTAGTGGAAGCTTTATGCAAAATGTTAGCAGAGATGCTAGTATTGCTAAGTACACATGTACTAATTGCTAATAACAAATAAAAGGTATGTTGACCTTAGTGAATGTGTATTCACTCTCCAGCAGCTGCTTTCATAAACAAAACATTTTGCATGACCAGTGCCAGGAAAGAAATTATAAAGAGATTAGTAGAAATCACAACAGAAGGAGAATGATAGCATGACAGAGTATGTTGATATAAGAACAAAAAGACACTCTCATCATAAAGAACAAAATGTATTAACAAGGATAAACAGCACAAGCATGTTTCTTTGTTCAGCTTAGAACTCCATCAGTTATGAATGCTAGAAGGGCTAGTGATTGCACTGATGAACTGAAAATGCTTTGCCAATAGTCACCCTCTTTTCATAATCTCCAGCATTGTACTCCTAATTTTATTTTCTCTTTTTTATTTTATTTACTATTTGTTAATCAAGTTAGTTCCTGAAGGCCATTGTCTTCTTTTCAGGGTAGATCCAGGATGGTATTTGTTCTGTCTAAGAAAATTTGGCTAAGGCACTTGGGAACTTCTGCTCTTTTTAGTAAGTACCATAGAATCTTTTACATCCATTTGAGCTGTCATCAACTCAGGCAAAACCTCAGTTTAATGTTTCATCCAGAGCATGGAACATTCAGGAATGTAGCAACCACCTTATGCTGCAATGCGTTGCATGTATTGGATTAAATACCTGGTGTGGAAATAGAACTTGCGACTTTCTGATTTTCCAGCACTAAAAGTGAGTGTGCTACCTGTTGTTGTCCTGATACTGATGATGACTGAAATATTTATAGCTATTACTCTAGACTTGATAATAACTGAGGTATAACTTGACAATCATATAATTATGTAACTGGATCAAGACAGCGAATAGCAGCTAATAGATTCCTAAATACATTACAAGGCTTGCTTGTCACCTAATATAATGATGCTAGTAAGATATTTCTTTCTTAAACCATCTGAAAGTAATGCACCTTCAGTTGTCATTTAACAATTTTGTCTTTCCTTAACACATTCATTTTTACAGATATGGTAGATTATGGAATATTATCCTAACTTAAATTTCTGTTTAGCAACATATAACTATGAGTCCCAGAAAAATGAGCACTAAATTGCACATTCAAGACAAAACAGTGGATATCCACAAGTCCTGCAATACAATTAAAGTGTTGTGCAAGGGACTGGATTCATTTATTTATACCCCTGTTATGGGAGGCTGTCCTCCAAGCTCATTTATGATATGTATATACAGTGTATATATATATATATATATATATATATATATATATATATATATATATATATATATATGTAGTCAGGACATCCTTTTACGTGGCACACCTCATCACAAAAGGTTTCTCATCCAGGAAAAAAGAGGTCATTGTTCCCCTCTACTCATCACTCATTAGACCCATTATAGAGTACAATGCCCCTTTTGGTATGTACCTCAAAAGACATCTACAACAACTGGAAAGGCCACAGAAATACCTCAAAAAGAGGATTACCAGCCTCAAACAGATGCCCTATGCAGACCGTCTCAAAAAACTCCAGCTTTACTCTGTCGCATATTGCCTACTCAGAGGCGATCTCTGCCTAATATACAAAGCTATGTCAAACTCAGAGCTGTTGGATATGCTCCACGTAAAGAAATCCCAATCCCTCTGAACTACATGCTCTAGGGACCTAAACCTTGTCACCACAATAAACAGAACATGCTGGAGGGATAGATTCCTGTCCCGGAGACTTCCCATACTCTGGAACAATTTACCTATCTACATCAAACAGAGCTTCTCATTAGCACTCTTCAAGAAAAATCTTGATGATTGGATGGGAGATAGGAAATTCACCCCAGGGATCACTTCTGTAGCTCTGCTTGACAGGGGCACAGGAAAATAATTTTCTTGGGTGGCAAAAGCTAGGGTACCATTTGGCTAGGTTTATATAGGCCCTAGGGCCAATAGCCTAGTACCTAACTATGAACCTGTGAACATATATATATATATATATGTATGTATATATATATATATATATATATATATATATATATATATATATATAGATATATAGATATATATATATATGGGTCTACTTTGTTCTGTTGAATCTCATTTCACTGAATTTCATTTCACCCCGACCACTTCACTGAAAACTCAAATTACTGAAAACGCATTTCACTCAATCTCATTTCGCTGAACTGCAGTTAGCATATACAGCACTGTGTAGAGTACTATAAGGCAAGTAAAAGGTATATGACCTTTTCCCCACTGTAGTGCGATGCTGGATTTAGTATATATAGTTAGGAGTGTGTGGGGGCACAGCCCCCCCACTTAGTGTAAGTACATCTTGTCTTTCGGAAAGAGTTAGTCATTGGTGTTGTAACTATGCATGTCTATTGTTTAAAATGTATTGTTTTAAAGTTTTTGGTAAAATACAATATAAACAAACAAGGTGGGGAGCTACACCCCCCCCCAATGTGCTGTGCCACCCACACCCCCTCTAACTATATATGCTAACTCTAGGATTGTACTACAGAGGAAAAAGGCCATATACCTTTTACTTGCCTTACAGTACTTTACACAGTGCCATATTTACTAAGCTCAGTTCAATGAAATGAGATTCAGTGAAATGAGTTTTCAGTAATTTGTGTTTTCAGCGATGTGGTCGGGGTGAAATGAAATTCAGTGAAATGAGCTTCAACGAAACAAAGTAGACCCATATATGCATATATGCCATGCATGAGATTGCAGCCCCTTCAGAGTAAGGGCAATTCTCTGAGATACTGAAATGTCATATTTAAATTATTATATATTAAGATATATTTGTGCGTTCAGTGTCAGTGTCATGACTGAGTATTGCAGTTGCCATACTTGCACGCTTATTTGATGTTCTTTTTATTGACCATTTGTATAATACAGCTGTAATTAAGCCTATCTGGAACATTTTTTGTGTCATCTCTGATATGTTTGCCTTGCTCTTTCCAAATAGGTTATCAGTATATACAACAATCACAAAAACTGCTAAATTGCTTTAGAATGAGTAACTCTGAAGAACAATTAAGACAACTGATCAAGGTTAACTTTAGGGGTGCACAAGTCATGATTCAGGAAGTTTAATAATATGTCAGGAGACGTTGGGTACAAAGGAAAAATTAGATTTCAATGAGTCATTCTTAAAGAATGAAAACAGAACCAACCACTATCTGCTACGAAGCAAATTAGATTTTCAAACTATACACAGAAAGTAAACCTCTAAATCAAACTATGCTCCAAAGCATAGTAGAAAACTGAACTAACCAGAAATGTATACATTAAACCAGCATGCACACACTTGTAGCCTAAAACAATGCAGATACCTGGGGGACATATTGCCTGGAGATGCCCATTCTTTTTGGCCTTTCAAATTATTGAGCTAACAAATGGTGTAGTGCAGACAATCCATAATTAGCTTTCATCATTAAAGTGTATTTTAAGCAATGATTGCAGAATTAAGTAGCTTTGAAATATGATGTAGATAGGTTCTATAAATTACCATAAATTTGCAGTGCATTACAAGTTCCAAAAACAATTTAAAATCAGAATTATAAACAAACAAGTAATGTATAAATATATTGTAAAAATATAAATTAACTATATTTGCAGAGCTATCTTTTGCCTATTTTTTCACAAAGGTTCCCTCTCAAATTCTTATTGCATGGTGCAGTACCTAATGGAAAGGCACATAGTAAAACACTTAATGGTGCAATTGCTCTTTGTTAGACGTTTGATGAAATCTAAATTTTCAGCAGTTATGAAACATTCATTACACACACCCACACACACACACACACACACACACACACACACACACACACACACACACACACACACACACACACACACCATATTCTCGCACTACACCTATACAAAGCAAGAAAGCTCCAACTTTCAGCTTAATTCACTGACACTGCACATTTACATTCTATTAATTAACTGAAGCTGCTACCAATATTTATTCTTTTGCCCCTTTGTAACTCATTTACATGCACTGATTAAGTTATAAAATGTATCTTAAAAGGAGATACAGATGTACAGAGCACAATTTATCAGGACCCAAGATAAGAATGATGTTTTTTGTGGAGGTCTTTCATTGATCAGGTGCATAATGACTTTCTGTAAACATAACTGTCATGACAGCTTTCATTTTAGCAGTGTATTAGGAGTCAACAGTCATTAATTTTCATGCATAGCTTCCATGGGATTTGAATATGCATAATAGTCCCTGTTCACCTTAGCTAATTTGCTTCTACAGTTTTGTATTGAAGTCACATTCTAAAATATTATATAGGTGACTAAAGTATCCTTAATTATTTGTGGAGCTTCAGTTCTATAACACAAGGTCCAATCCTGACCTCCGACTAATGTGTGTATAGTGTGTGCATGCATGTCTGTGAGGTTTTTCCCACCTCCTTAAGGACTTTTAGTGTTTCTAACTCAAACCCAAACAAATTTAATGGGATCATGAGCAGCAACACAACTCTAGATGGTACCTTTCAGGGGTAGAGTTGTATAAAACAACTGTTTTAGGCATCAACTGTGGTGTGTAGTATCATCTAGATAGGAGAATATGACTCACAAACTGCATGGTGTGTCAAATGTAGATCAACAGTGTAAAATTTGTCCATGTAGACTAACGTTGGCAAAAATGTGCAGGGCTAATTGACAGTGTCATGTTGTTTAAGGACCTAACCTATGCCAGGGACACATACAAATGGTGGGAGGGTCTATTTGACCACTATAAAGCCCAGCAGCCTTGGCTCAATATGCTACTGGTCAGCCATTATTCAGTTGCCAGCTTGGGTTACCTGGGATAGGTCTGTTGAGTGAAAGATGGGTGTAAAACTAATCATCCTGACAACCATGAGCTAAGGATTGCTACAGTCATTATAGGTTCACTGTCAGGATGCAACTTGGAAGTGGATGAAATGATGGTAAGGAGGAGGCTAGACATCCTATGTATCCAGGAGACAAGATATGGCAATAAGTTGGGGCAACAGGAATAAAGAAAGAGAGACCATTTTATGCTTCTGTCTGGCAAATGGCTTGAAGGTGGCTAACACATGGTTTAGCCAGAGACACAGTCGCAAGGCCATAAGGTCACATATAGGAGTGACCAACATGCAGATCAGGAAAATGTATTCATAGTAAGGAAAGGGCATTGAGGTAGAATCAGAGAATGCAAAGTTATTCCCAGTGAAATAGTCATTCCAGAGCATTAAAAAATGGTGGCCACAATCATTTACATTGGTCAGCAAAGTCTCTAAGGTCAACAGAAACTAGGCTGAAGATCTAGAAGTTGGATCCCTGAGGAAGAAGAGGAAATTGGTGGATTTAATGAAGAGAAGCATCTCAAAACAGCATGTGTGAAGATTATAGAACAGATATGCGGAAGAGCCAATTACGGAAATCTGGTACACATGGAAAGCTGTTGGTGGAACGCAAAAGTGCAGGGCATTATCAAAAGAAGGAGTGCAGGGAAAAGGGAAGAGAGCAGCGACAACAGCAAAGAACAAGGCATCAGAGGCACCCTACCAGCTTCTATAAAGTGACTCGGCAGATAGCAAAAAAACTCTATCAGGTCACAAGTCAAAGGCAAAAAGAAAAGAAAAGAAGACAGTCATTTGATGCCCTTTGCAAGGGATGTCAGCAACAAACTGCTCACCAGACCACAGAATGTCAAAGACAGAGGGAAGGAAAACTTGTAGTGTCTTCTGAATGAATAAAACCCCACAGATGCTGTACTGCCACAGACACATACTACGACAAAAGAGAACGAGCAGCCCACCCCAGGAGAAATAAGAACAGCACTAAAGAAAATGAGGTCAGTGAAAGCAGCAGGCACTGATGAGGTCACAGCAGATATGATCAAGATGTTGGGTGAGTTAGGGGAGAAATGGCTCCAGAGGGTACTTATGCCAATAGGAATAGAAAGGTATATCCCAGGTGACTGGAGAATAAGCATTCTAGTGCCGGTATATGAGAACAAAGCTAACATTCACAACTGTAGACAATATGGTGGTATCAAGGTTCTCCAGGTTGTATTACTGCTCATTTCTCCACCCAAAAAAAAAAAACCAAATGAATGACCCATAAGGACAATATTTTTACTGCAAAACAAAATCAGAATTATCCTATTAACCAAACAACCCATTACCTTTTATAAGCTAAAAAACTCTAGATGACTAACATCCTATTCTTCTAATCAATCCACTGATTTACTCTCCAGTCCTAAATCCGATGCTCTCCCAATCCAAAATGAGTGCTTCAAAAACCTGTTTTCTACAATACCTTGATTTTAAAGAGTCCTCTGTACCCCTCTAAGAAACTGCCCTGCCAACATAACCTTACCCTCACTTGACCGAAATACAAATTCAACTAGCTCAACCCCACAAACTCTGAAACTGTTTACTCCAGACCACTGGACATAACAACCTTTCCATGTTTTTATGAAGCAATGCCCACTGTCCTTTCCTTTCTTTATATCTTTTCAAATACCAGCTATATCACCACAGCTAAATCCATAATACATCTATCCTTCCATAACACAGCACCTGACAACTCTCCCACTCTAAATGTACCAATAAACATAAATACAGCTAGCATTCTCCAAACCATGTACTCTAAAAGACTTCCTGCCAAACAGTTCATACCTTTCAAAAACACTCTAAGAAGCTGCTTAGTCAAAGGAAAATGGCCATTTTCCTTCAAACCAATGACACTCTCCCAGCCTTTTAACATCCTACCTACCAGCCAAGATTTTGTCATGTCTCTCAAACCCTCTAACTCAACCGCCGCACTGAGTGCAGCTAAGTGAACCTTGATTGACCTAACTGCTTCACTATTACACCACTTGGGAACCAAATATTGTATCATCAAAATAACTAATTACTTCCTCTCCTCAACTGGCAACTGACTGACAAAAGATGAAAATGACGCTAACTTCAGACTATATACGTTCCATTTGCAGCACGTCCAAGATTGCTGGATTAACCAACCAGCTACAGGTGTCCGGTGCTCCACACTTCTTCTGAAAGGCTACTATTTCCACTTTTGCTTCTGGTGCAAGAGACTGAGACCTGCAAAGCTGAAAATGAGGACGAGTATCACCTATGTACTTTGTATGACCTGGCACATGCCTAGCTGAAAAACTGAAATTACTTAAACTCTGTAACATCAATACAACTGAATTAAACTTAAGTGTTTTCCAAACCAAGACTTGTACCACTGCCTTGTTGTTAGAGAAAGAAATCACCCTTCTGCTCTACAACCTTCCTGTCAATATAACTGAAGTTGCCAAAAAAACAACATCTTTCCTCCATTCATCCTACCAGTCTTGTAAGCCAACCTGCAGCAAACCACTCACCATCAAAGTAAGCCCCAATTCCATGTCCCAAGCTGCATCTGTAAATAAAAGTAATTCAGCGTGCATCAGCCAGTCCTCCTACCAAAAAGAAACACCATTGAAAGCGGCTAGAAAAAGTGACTATAGTCTCAAGTCCTCTTTAACCAATCTGGTGACTCTTACCCAATGGTGTTTCTTTTCCCACCTCTCAACATGTTTGTGACTGACATACAAAAGGTTCTACCAGCCCAGTCACTCTACAGGCAAAACTCATCAAGCCAATCAATTAAATAGCTTCTCTAATCATCATCATCATATCTTTCTCTGTAACCCAATCAATCTGACTTTTCAACTTCAGCAATCTGTCTGTGAACAAACTATCACACTAACACACTAACACTATCACACTATGGCACTAACCCCCCCCCCCCCCACACACACACACACACGCACACTTTGCACACCCAAACACACACATGACTCCTTAAATGCTTTGTAATCAATTATATCAAATAATTCTATTTATCTATCTAGCTATCTAGCTGTCCTGTCTATCCTCATAAAATTCCCAAAATCAAATTACAACTTTATCTGAATTCCAAGCAGCATGGTTGAATGCTTGCCTCAATTTTCACTTCACCTAATAATCATAACTTAAAACAACATTTTGCCAGGCAACTTGACGTACTGCTCTCTTTTCTCAAATGGCAGCAGTGTCTTAAAGCTCACTAATCATCTTCAGTATTATCTTAAATCAGCATAACAACTGCTCACTAGAGCAAGCTGCATGATAATAAACATAAGAAAGAAAGCAGACAAGAAATGAAAGGGGGAGGATAACTGCCTTTCCTCCTTCGATAAATAGGAGGCTCCTTCTCCCACTCACCAGGCTGCAGTGCAGCATATCCCTTCACCCTCTTAATACTAGCCTTGGACAATTTCTTGACCAATACAACTTCCAAGAGCAATGACAATTGTACATTAAAAAGTTATATACTTACATCACTCAGATGTACCCCATCATTATGAAATCACACTGGGTCCCTGTCTACAAAATCCTAGTACTCTAAAGCAGAAAACCCTAAAATTGCATTTGTTCAAGCAACTCTATGATTTTTAAACTTCCTGCAAGTTTCTAATCCACTAAATTTAAATGTCACCTAACAAACTAATCTGGCAATTACTGCCAACCAAAACAAAACAGTACCAGGTGTAGATCAGTGTGTTTGATATACCGTTAAAAAGCTTTCCAGTGAGTCAGCGCATACATATAAGTGCTGAGCATGTGCAAGCAAGAGTGCCATTTTGAGTGAGCAGCCAGAGTGTGAGCATGCAAGTATGTAGTAAAAAAAATGAAAAAAAAAAACAATATTTTTTCAGTGTGCTACTTTTTCGCATTAACTAAAGCTATTCAAAGTATCCAAAGTGTGCAGTGTTTGCAAGTCTGTGCAGTATTACAGTGCAGTTATTTTTGCAAAATACAGTTATATCAAAGCATATTTTGCAGAGTACAGTATTTTGAAGAGCTTATTGTGCATATGATTATTATTACAAGTACCTGGTGTATGTGAATGTTTGTACATAATTACCAGGGCCATTTTGCACTGTTTTATTATAATCTGTGGGTATAGCAGAAGGTTTTTGCAGACCGCTCACCGCTTGTGGTTGATAACAGTATTGCAGAAAATTGAAGGGTGTTTTTGCAAGAATACACTATTTTCATACAGGCTGCTTTTTCTGACAAAGACACACATACAAATGCATTTATTCTTCTTAATTTAGCTGGTTCATAGGCCATTGAAAGAGAAGGTTCATTTGTGTATTTACCTGCTGTGTTTGCATGGGAGGAGGAAGACCTTGATATAGTGGTACCGGCTGAAACAAGGGAAGTTACACAGTGCTTTAAACATTAATTTAGAGAAATGTGTAACCCCAAATGAATACTGCAATTGGAAAGGCATTTATTTTATACAAGGGATAAAGAGCCTGGTGAAACTTTTGCAGCATATATAACTGACTTGAGAAATAAGACTAAAATGTGCAGATTTGGTGATTTGAGTGATGAGGTGATAAAAGACAGGCTTGTGTGTGGTATTAATTATGACACTGTGAGAAAGATTTTGCTTTAAGAGAGTGATTTAACATTGAATAAGGCCATTGAGATTTGTCAGATATACTTACTTTCAGAAAAGCACACAAGTATGCTTACAAATGGGAGTAGCTGTAGAAGGCACAATGACAAAGTTCACACTGATAGTATGCAGCACGTGGTTAAAAGAAACAGGCCCAAGCAAATGGCAGCTACTGCAACTACTGTAACAGTCCCTGGGAAACCCTGAGTCTTTCTAGCAAATTCCAAAACATGCTCTATGAAACATAAGGGTGAGTCAGCAAAATTAAAATGTGTCCCCACCCAGCTTTATAGTCAACTGTCATAATTGTGGTGATAATCATGAAGCGAAAAGTGAAAAGTGTTTAGATTTTCATCAGCAGTGTCATTCATGCAGTAAATGGAATAATTTCAAAAGATTTTGTAAATCAAAAAAGTCACAATTTTTTTTATTAAAAGAGGGCATTTCAAGAGGCAAGTTAATCAATCAGAAAGCTGCAACCCTACTTTTTATGTTGATGATGTGTCTGTGTTTGGTGAAACAGTTAATGCAGTAAATTTGTGGTCAAAGAATGAGACATTTTGTACTGTTTGGATTAATGGGAGTCCCCTAGACCTCAAAGCAGATACTTGATCAAAGTGCAATGCCGTATCAGCAGAAATGCTTGCTAGAGTAAAAGCTGCAGAAAAACTTGATTTGACAAAGTGTGCAAAGCTTGTTGCTTATGGTGGTGAAGAGACTCACACTGAAGGCTCAGTACTGCTTTCATGTTAGCCTGCTGGGAACAACTATGACTTGGAAATTTTTAGTAGTCAAGAGACATGTGCAGTCATTATTCGGCCTCAGAGACAGTTTGAAAATGGGGCTACTTTCATTTAATAAAGAAGTCCACCATGTAAGCTTACATGACAATAGTTCAAATTTCACCTAAACTATTATTTTAGAGTATGCTGATAAATTTACAGACAAACTAGGCAAACTACGAGTTGTGTACTCTGTGAAGTTAGACCCAGAGGTCAGCCCAGTTGTCAATCCAGCACAGAAAGTTCAAGTAGCTATGCAAAGCAGAGACAAAGCCTAGTTAGACAAAATGATGCAGCAGGGAGTAACTTGTCCAGTAGAAGAACATACTGAATGGGTATTCTCCATGGTAGTATCTCATAAGCAAAGCTCAGATGATATCAGAATATATATTGCTCCATGAGATCTGAACAAGTATTATAAAGGCCTCATTATCCAATGCACACAGTCAAAGAGTCTGCTGCCCTCCAGCCAAATGCCACTGTTTTTTTCTGTCTTAGATGCAAAGATTTCATTTTGGCAAATTTTGCTTGTCTAAGAATCTTCATTGCTAACCACTTTCAGTACTACTTTTGGAATATACAAATTTCTGAGAATGCCATTTGGCATAAATTCTGCCAATGAAGTCTTTCAGTGTGCAATGGAGCATATTTTTTTCTGGCTATTCATGTGCTATTATTGTTATTGTGTATTTCGGCTTTTCCTGGTTAGGGGTTGCCACAGCAGAACTCCGGTCTGCTAATGATTGGCAGTAGATTTTTACGTGCCGAGTTGCTGGCCCTGACACACAACCTTCAACAAAGGTACACCCATTCACACTTGTCTCCACACAGAAGATGCTCTAGCTGAGAATCGAACAGGACGTCTTACTGTGAGGCGACAACGCTACAGCAGCACCACCACCACAGCTATTCATGTGCTATTATAGTAGATTATATTTTAGTAGGATGCAATGGTGAAGTCGAACATGACAGAAAGCTTTATCATCAAAAGTGCAAATTCAGGCTATGAAAAGTTACTTATGTTGGTCACTTGTTTACAGTGGTGGCTGGTGACTTCAAATCAACGGGGGGCTGCAGGAGACAGCTGAATGGGTGGGGTCAATGGGAATGGGTGTGGCCAACTTGAAAGGGGAGGAGCTATGCTCAAAACCACAAAAACTGTAACTTTAATTAAATATGCTGCCCTGGGTGCCAAACCATCATTATGAGAGTCCAATCAAGACAAAATGAAGTGTAGAAGAAAAAAATATTTCAATACATTGGCTGCATGACAGCTTACTTAATATCTAGATGAAAACAAAAAGGTTGTGAGGCATAAAAAAAAAATACTTTTTAAATATATTACTGGAATGACAGTCAAAATCAAGTATAAGAAAAACAAGCAGCACTCAACTCAAACCACTTCTCCTTGCACTGCAGTTCTAATTATAATTTATATTCACCTTTATTAAAGTACCAAGTAGCATGCTGAAAGTAGCAATCTCTGTGATACCCCCACTTGTAAAAATGTTTCTTATCCAAAAAAGACCTGACCCAGGATTCATGAAGCTCTGTGCAAGGCCGGCGTAAGGCTTGCGCCGGCCTTGCAGCGTATCTATGGAGTAGTCGCGCCATATGCATATTAATGAAGGCACACAGCCGCCACAGCCATGTGCACAGGAAACGTGCGCGAGTGCATGGGGCGTATCGAAGTTGCACATGGAGGCGTGTCAATGTCTGCTGTCAATGAGCAACCTAAACTGCTGAATATTATATTCTGCCTGCAATAGTAATCGCACCTATCAGTGTCCGTGGATACTGAAACGTACGCAAAGCATACAAGATAGTCCCTGCGAACAGAAAATGAAGAAGCAAACACAAATGCACGGTAGGGAATAACGGGTCCCTACCCTTGAACAAATGACATGAAAACCATGTGCCCGTAGTCCAACGTAGCGTTGATAGCTATACCATGTGGAAGTGAAACATATCATATGTTAGCACGCCGCCAGTAGGTACGTCCAGCCCAATGGAGAGGGTCACCAGCTGACCCATAATGTGAGGGAGGGTACATAGCTGTGCAGATGTGTCCATAACAAAATAGATGAGGAGAAATGTACATATATGTAGTGACCGTATGTCCGAATCATATCCCACAAGGCATGTAATAGTCACATACAAAAGGTATGACCGTATTTCACATACCAAATGTGATAGGAAATAGAATACGCATGTAAACGAAACAGAAGGAGCATATAAACAGCTACAATAATGACACATGTAGGCAGAAAGGAACAGTATGATCCGTACCGTCGACTAAGATTACCACCTGTCCCACTTTGCGAGCGACAGTCCCTCTGTGGGCAGATGTGTCCTGATACAAACTTGTAAAAATGGCAAATGTCCAGAGATTATAGGACATAATTATTCCATAGACATCATGTAATAGTTGCATTAAACAGTTTTTCTCTGTACGTATATTACATAAATGTCATAAGAAACAGAATAAGACACCGAAATGCTACAAGAATAAGCTTAGATATAGGCAAGAATTGTAAGTTCTATCTGCCGAACTGACTGTGGGTATGTGTCGACCTGTAAAATGTGCTGTGTTCACCGCAAATGTCACACTGTGGCCAATTGAAAAGGTAGAAACACAACCATCGACTGTGGGGAAGCGTTGTCCACAACAGTCAGATATGTGTGAGGAATAGCTTGGACATAGGAAAAGGTGCCATCCTACCAATGAGTACAACAGGCTGGCAAAATTCGGAAGTCATTGGTATAATCCGAACTTGTATGTGACACAGTCGAACGGGTAGTACCCGGGTATACCAACCAAGTAATGAAAGTGAAGTATGGGCGTGTACCTATGTGCGTGAGGTATAGCATGCGGAAAGCAAACATGGCAGGGTAGTCCACACAACCATAAAGGTACCAGATACATGTACGGTAGTCAATGTGTTACTCTGGCCGTGTCATGGGCCAACAACCAAAGTAGTGATCTGTGGGGTGTGATAAATTTGCGTGTGAGGGGTGGGTGGGTAATGGTAAAATCCTCAAAGGCGATACTGTGTCATATGCAGAAAAAGTGAACCAGAGGTGTACGAGGGGGCAGCGGGTGAAGTGGAAAGAAACACAAACACATGTAGCAACAGCTGCAAGACAAGCAGACAGGCCATAGTGTAGAACACAATCCCACAAACATAGGAATATGGAAATGTGCGATACAAATGTATAGATATGTCACCGTCACATACCCACAGATGGGTCCTGATGGAACTGGCCATAACAAATGCAACACACCTGGATGCATAATGGCCTACCCAGCATACCCTCCACATCACACAACCTGGCTCCGTACCAGAACGTCCACCAAATCCAGCCGTACTTGGCCTACTGGTTCGTTGCAGACACAGCTACACACAGTGACCCGTGCGCATATGTAGTAGGTATTGTCACCCTAGGCAGTGTCAGGATTGCAGACCATGTATCCCCTGCATGTAAAACCCCTGCACATTTTTGTAAAGCCACAAAAATCTTCGGTATCTGACTTGTTTTGGTCTTGTCCAATTTTTGGGATATCCCTCATGGGATAACCAACCTGTGTAAATAGTAGAATGGGTATGACAACATGATGTCCAATCCTGTAGATATCTGGACACAAGTCAGAACGTGCAGTAGAGGTCCATGACATAGTCCAGCCCTAAGTGGTCATGCATAACCTACTACCCAGGATAAAACACCTTCCCATGACGCACGTGTCCCGACACGAATAGGAGGGAGATTATAATGCACACATTCGCATAGTGGCAAACGGCATGAGGGTGAGGAAGACACTGATGTAAACAAGATAACCCTGATCAAGTGTGAGGGACACTGACTGTGTGCAGGTGTGTCCGACCATACCTGTCAACCTGTGTGAGCAAGATATCTGGACAGAGCTGTGAATACAAGTGAGACAAAGGTCCAAAAGCAGGGACAATTTGCACAGATAGCTCTTAGAAACATAGAAATATGATAGAATAACAGTTTGCACACTGGCATTAATGTCCGGAGTATGAAGTCTGAAACTCAACTGTCTGTCAGCACGTTCCGACTTCAGTCTTTAATGATGAGCTACTGCTGTGCTAGAACACAACAGAGTATTACAGAGGTCCATACCATTCAACTGTCCAAATATTCGCAGAATGACCAGAGTTTTGCCTCATATTGTTGTTGTGTGCCTCTGTCAATCTGCACCTGTCTGGTAAATAGCTGAGGATTGATGTCACTAAATAATGAGAAATATTTTGAGGTTAAGACTCCACATCCTTCAGAAAAGTCATGCTAATGCAAAACAGTATTCTATCAACGTTCTAAGCTTGTAAGAGCAATAGTTAAAATGTGTCCCTATTTGTCCCCCCATCATTTTGGTTTTGCGCAGATTTGGTACTCTAAGACGTTAAGAGGTATGGTCCATACATATTTACAGTAACAACCCTTCACATTTGTGTAATGTACAACTGCATACCTGTAGTCACTTCATGTCGAAAATAATAATCCCCGTATGACTGAATACAGGTAATAGTCAAATGTGAATGGGAACACACCTCACCGTGGAGTATGGACTGTAACAACCCCACCCATAATATGTATTGCCAACAGAATAAGCTGCTGACAGGTGCCCAAACACCTGTGTCTATAAACACAGGTAAAAATTCATAATAGGGAGAAACTCCCTGTCCATATGCTTCGTCTGACATTTGAACTTGGCCAGGGAAGTTCCGTTCACCAGGCGGACAAGCCTAAACCCAGATCACTACATGAACACCCTGACAATCAAAGACCTGTATGTGCCAGGACAATATGCCTTGGTGTTTTGCATATCCTTGGAGTGATTAACAATGCAGCTGGGGTCCACAGCAGTAGGCAATAGGGAATGTGTAATATGTAGTACCGCGTTTTTCCCAGCAGGAGAATGGATGCCTGTGTTGCAAGTGAAGCGGTGAGGCGTATGTTGATGTAGCTATGTACTATGGGTATGCATATCGATGAGGCAGAACACCAATAGAATAGTGGTTCCGGCATCCAGCCAACATGAATGCAGTCCTGGTTGACCTACGACCACTGCACATATAACTTTAGAGTGTAATGAATGCGTTTGTGCTGTACACACATTTAAATATGTAAAGGTGAATGTGTGTTTCGCATCAGTCCGTAAACCGGAATACAGATATGTAACTGTTACGGTCAGAATAATGAAAGGCCACGTAAGCACAAATATCTATTAAACATATGTAACCCACAATAAGGATATGCAAGTGTGCCTGCGTGTGTGTAATCCACTCACAGCATAGCAAATGAATGCTGTTTTCTCCACATTATATATACATGGCTCATACCTGTTAACCCTGTAAAGTACGAAACCGGACAAAGCCATGAAAACAACTTGTACAAATAGGGACAATCCCCAGATATTACCCTAACAAACATAGAAAGTGGATAGAATAACAGGTGTGTCAATAGCATAGGGTCTCTGAAGGGTATGAAGTTGTAACCTGAAATGCTTGTCATTATTTACCAACATCAGTCTTTAATGATATGCCACTAAATTGCCAAATAGACATAAGGTTATGAAAAATGGACCAAAGATAAGAGGCAAACAGCTGTACATTCAGCAAAAATCTGTACAGTTGAAAGGTATGATATGGATATATATATATATATATATACACATATATCCACAGACTTAAACCAAAGCAAATTATGACATGAGGACTGTACAGACATATATATATATATATATATATATATATATATATATATGTACATATATATATATCTATACACACACGATACATGAATAGATATATACACGACAAACATATGTCCCTGTAGATATAACACATGTAGATAAATAGGTCACGGTATAGCTATTATGGATAGACAGACAGACATGCATGAAAGGTGAATACACTGCTGCTTTCCAAACCATTTCCCAGAAAGTACCAGTGTGACAGGACCTGCAAGTTCTACACTTTAAACATGAATAAAGGTGCCCTTTGCAGGACCCCAGTAATTGATCCCGTACAAAGTGCGAACCATCATTGACGCAAAAAAAGTCACAGCTGCAACTACGATATAGCTGTACATGCAACAGTAGCAGATGCAAGGGTAATAACACATGGGTCGATAGAATTTATGACGTACGACCTGTTATCCGGAGAGTGGGGAGTGCTTAGAAGTGTCTTCACATTTTATTATCGCTCACATTAAACATGCCTAATGGGTACTGTGGAGGGGTGTCAGGTATGGGAATCATGGGTATGCAGAAATGGGCCTAGGTGTTGGTTGGCACAGATCTATTAGGTCCGCCCCATGGGAGTGAACAATATACCTATTTGGGTATAGCACACGCTTATATTCTCCAAAAAGGTTCAACCCATCTACTGGATATTGTGTAAACCATTGGGGGAAGATGTAAGGACCTATATCAGTGTCATGTAGGCGATTATCATGGATGGACATGCGTATGACCAAGATGGTAACCATACCTGACAAACTTTCAGAATAAGACAGCTGGAATAAGGCATAGTACATGAAATACAAATAGGGACTATATTAAATATACCCCAGACAAAATCAGAACGTTGATAGAATAATGGTGTAGTCAGGAATATGAATGTTATGAGGGTTAGTAATCAAGAAATAGAAATGTCAGTCATTATTATCAAACCTCACAGTCCATCATGCCTTGCCAGTAATTTACCAGAAAGGCACATTATTATGACAAATGTAACAAAATCATAGGTCAAACCTTGGGGCATTTACCCATAATGTGTACAGGTGAGAGGTATGAAGGTAACCTGTCCTAAATAAATGTACAGAACTAGTGATACTAGGTGGACAGGTGAGAAGAAAGACGTCAGGACAAATGACAAAACATGTACAAGTCAAAAGCATGTACTTCGACAAATGTGAATGACAACGTATGCCCTGTGGAAGTCAATGTGGAAGGTTAATAGACTCAAAAGACATGTGTCCCTCAGGGTGTCATGCAGTGCAACCGATACAGTGCCCAGTCCCCCATACTCATACATGAGCGCTGCCACTGACAGAAAGCGCAAATACCGGTGTACACATAAGGTACATGATAGAATAATTAGTGTGGATAAGCACCTGTTGGCCTTTGTGAGGAATACAAACCTCTGGGTGAGTGTGTCCTGTATTAGGCATCTGGCCTGTGATGCCGCCATATATTGTGTATTGGTGTAAGAAAATTGATATCCTGTATCAGAAACATACCTCGCAACTGTACAGATTTTTGCAGAATGTGCAGATGTTTGCCTCATATGTTTGGTGTGTTCCTCTTACAATCTGCACCTTTCTGGCAAATACCTGAGAATGGAAGTCATTAAATAATGACAAACATTTGAGCTTAAGACCCCAAATCCTTTAGAAAAGTCATACTAATGCAAAACCTATTATTCTGTCAACTATCTACGTTTGTAAGAGCAGTATTTAAAATCTGCCCCTATTTGTCCCCCCATCATGTTAGGCTTTGTCCAGATTTTTTGCTCTAGGAGGTTGAGAGGTATGATCAGAAACAGATACATGTCTGAGGAAACAGCATTATCGACTGAAAGATGACTCAGAAGGTATGAAAAGTGCTGCAGTAGGAAGTTCAGTATTGGCTGCAGGTATGTGCTGACATGTCAAATGACACAGCAGTCTACATGAAGTACCTATAGGGCTGTCACCTTTACAAATGATGACAGTGGGACACTCCCACAGCCATGCATACACCACAAATAGACATAGCACACAGCAAAGTCTAGGCCATGATACATGAAGCCTCCGGCGTGCATGAGTAGAGTGAGAGTACAGCAAGGAAAGATGTCTGCCAAGCTATTCAGCAAACACCTGTAGGGGCGTGCAAGACC
Organism: Protopterus annectens; assembly: GCF_019279795.1. Lineage (NCBI taxonomy): Eukaryota > Metazoa > Chordata > Ceratodontiformes > Protopteridae > Protopterus > Protopterus annectens. The sequence continues at coordinate 938,552,833 of NC_056734.1, read as the reverse complement.
ACCCGTAACATGAACGTTGCACGGACAATGTTGAGATTTGCAACATACCCCATTTGTATGTGAAAGCTATGCAAATGATGTAAATATGCAATACATGAAACAGTAAGCTGTCCGTGCGAGAGCAGAGTTATGTGCAGAAATGTACCCGGATGTTAAGCGACTAACGTTCTGCACATTGCTAAATGGAGGAATGACAGTTGCAAATGCAGTATGAATACAATCGAAGAAGCATGCCAATGTCCAAATCTAAAGCCAGTGGCATTATTGTCCATTGGATATCAATAAAACTGTAGTTGTCCTCACCCGATCTCTGGTGTGGAAGCATAGCCCAGTGCCATGAGAACGTGCTGTGCTTCAAAACAAGTCAAATATATATAATATACATACAAAACGTAGGTTTAGTTAGATGTTAGTACGCCATGCAGATGAATGGCAAGCTGGAGACAACATGGCTACTGCGTACTGGTTGTTATGTGTGGAAGTGCTCTGTCAGAGATGTAACGAAGCATTTGTAGGCAATCTGATGCAAGTGAGGCTGAGGATAGTGAATCACAACATGTCATGCCATATGGGCCAAGAATCTACAGTGTAGTGTAGGATAAGGGGACTATTAGAGTAGAAGATAGGTGACAACATGAGTGTGTATGTATAAAACACTGTAATCTCACTGGAGCAGTGTCACATGTTTGCTGTCAGTACTCAGTGGAAGAGGCGTGTTATGAGCTATCCTAGGGAAAGTCAGGAGACTGACGGTGTACGCCATGGATACCACCGATGTGACCTGCAAACCTGCCCACAGTGTGTCCACACCCGTGCGCTCTAGTAAACCTGAGTTAGCATGTGTGCACGTGTGTTAGCCCGTGTGCATGTGTTGAACGAGTAAGCTAGTGTACGAATGGTGAAGCCCATGTAATGTTGTGTATGCCAGTGTACGCATTTGTAAGCATGTATACATGTGAACTACACACATCACACACATACTGCACACTCAGACACACATGCTGCCAATACTACACACATCAGTGAAATGGCACATGGATGGAGAATACATCATCAGAATTAACAGTGCTGTAAACTATGCTACATTGATGGTCATAGCTGCAATGCATCATGCCTGCTGGTATACACCTGGAAGTAACACGCTTTGTGTTAACAGCATTCTAACATCAATACAGTGGAATAAAGCCACCGTGTGCATCAGCACCAGGTTAGTCTGATCCTGCGTCAATGTTACACATCACAGGTGGTGGCACAGGTGATATCATATGCACAGGGTGTGGTGTTACATTTCCAGAGCTGTCATTGAGCCATCCAATTTGCACATAAGTGTGTGTGTGTGTGAGGGACAACAGTTATTGCATGGCCCAATGGTGATGCAATGGGTCTGTGTATGTGATAGCCCTAGCTGTTTGTGGTAAGTGTGTGCATCTACATATACACAGGTACGGCATGTGTCAGCCATATACAGGAGGCTGTGGGACAGTCACAGACCATACCTGCCAGGCTGTAGAGATTGCCATTACTGGCCATGGACACCCCTCCATGCATCCAACACTAACCCAGTCCTGCACCTGTCAATGTATACACATACAGTCCAGGGATCTGTACCACAACCTGTGGATAAACGTGAATCTGTAATGTTAACCTGAGTTGCATAGAATTGTCAGTTACTACATACGGATATGAGCCATACTCACCCTCCAAAGTAATAACCACTGCTGACTGTTGCCGAGATGTGCATACGACCATTCAAAGGTGCTGTACTAACATTGTTTCCAATGCCCATGTAATACCCAGCAACACAATAACCGATCACTACACAAGTATAACCCACGATCACTACAGCACACAGTATGTGCGCTATCACAGAGCCACAGCAGATGTACATACAGCCAAGGTGATCACGTACAGATAATGCAGCACATTCAAGAGTGATAATCCCAACATACATATCTATATATATATATATATATATATATATATATATATATGTAGATAGATACACACACACACACACACACACACACACACACACACACACACACACACACAAAACACATGTGGCAGGGTTGGGAGCAGAACACAAACGTAAACACTGTACCACACAACAGCATTACACAGTTACAGAATGCACTACCGTGATTAGTAGATCACAGCATTCACACAGACATACGCCTAGCCTGCAGACAGTAGCATCAAAGGCAAAGACGCCGCACGGATGTTATGGAGAGTGAATACTGTAAAAGCAATGTACTGTTGACATGCAACTGGAAACACACATACACACTTGGCAGGGCTGGGAGTCGAACATACACCTAACTACCCTATCACACTACAGCATGACGCATGTACAGAACGCACTATCGAGATTACTAAACACAGTAGTCCCAGAGGCATACTTCTAGGCGTGTGTCATCATCTGCAAAGGCAATGACATCGGTAGGAAATATCTGTGGTGTGAGGCGTCTAAAAGCATGACAGAGTCCCCAGTCGGATGGGAGCATGTGCGCGCACACACACACATGCACTTGGCAGGGCTGGGAGTCGAACATACACCTAACTACTCTATCACACTACAGCATGATGCATTTACAGAACACGCTACCAAGATTACTAAACACAGTAGTCCCAGAGGCATACTTCTAGGTGCGTGTCATCATACACAAAGGCAAAGACGTCAGTAGGAAATATCTGTGGTATGAGGCATCTAAAAGCATGATTGAGTCCCCAGGCAGACGGGAGCATGCACGCACACACACACACACACACACACACACACACACACACACACACACACACACACACACACACACTTGGCAGGGCTGGGAGTCGAACATACACCTAACTACCCTATCACACTACAGCATGACGCATTTACAGAACGCTCTACCAAGATTACTACACACAGCAGTCCCAGAGGCATACTTCTAGGCACGTGTCATCATCCACAAAGGCAATGACGTTGGTAGGAAATATCTGTGGTGCGAGGCGTCTAAAAGCATGACTGAGTCCCCAGGCGGACGGGAGCATGCACACACACACACACACACACACACACACACACACACACACACACTTGGCAGGGCTGGGAGTCGAACATACACCTAACTACCCTATCACACTACAGCATGACGCATTTACAGAATGCGCTACCAAGATTACTAAACACAGCAGTCCCAGAGGCATACTTCTAGGTGCGTGTCATCATCCGCAAAGGCAAAGATGTCGGTAGGAAATATCTGTGGTGTGAGGAGTCTAAAAGCATGACTGAGTCCCCAGGCGGACGGGAGCATGCACATACGCACACACACACACACACACACACACACACACACACACACACACACACACACTTGGCAGGGCTGGGAGTCAAACATACACCTAACTACCCTATCACACTACAGCATGATGCATTTACAGAATGCGCTACCGAGATTACTAAACACAGCAGTCCCAGAGGCATACTTCTAGGCATATGTCATCATCTGCAAAGGCAAAGACGTTGGTAGGAAATATCTGTGGTGTGAGGTGTCTTAAAGCATGACTGAGTCCCCAGGTGGACGGCAGCATCTTGGCGCATGCACACACACACACACACACACACACACACACACACACACACACACTCACACACACACTCACACACACACACACACACACTCACACACACACACACACACACACACACACACACACACACACACACACACACTCACACACACACACACACTCACACACACACACACACACACACACACACACACACACACACACACACACACACACTTGACAGGGCTGGGAGTCGAACATACACCTAACTACCCTATCACACTACAACATGACACATTTACAGAACCCGCTACCGAGATTACTAAACACAGCAGTCCCAAAGGCATATTTCTAGGTGCGTGTCATCATCTGCAAAGACAAGGACGCTGACAGGGATTGTATAGAGAGTGATCAGTCTGAAAGCATACAGACATATTGCTGTCCCACGGTAGACGTATGCAAACACAGGGCAGTGGTGTGATCGGGGCAAGGTAAGATTTATGAAGCACTACAACAACAAGACATAGACATGGGACGCACCACAGACAGTACACCCTTCAAGATAGTCGACCAGTGTGTACTCGGTAGGCATCCATCATGATGTTGAAAATGGACATCTGTTACCTGGATGATCACCATGGCTATACAGGATGTCAACGGCCATGCCCATGCACAGAGGGACATCACTGACACAAGGTGTCACTGGCCATGGCCACATGCTTAGTAATACATGTCTGTTCGGACTGTACTGTGTGTCGATCTACACAACGGCATCCTGGGCATGCTCACACACTTAGCAGTTGCAAAGGGCCATCTTGCATGCAGACGGAGACTCAACACGCAAGGGCTCAGTTTGGACTGTCCTGTGTGTCCATCTACACAACAGCATATTGGGCATGCTCACACAGCAGATGCAAAGGGCCATCTTGCATGCAGATGGAGTCTCAACATGCAAGGGCTCAGTTTGGACTGTCCTGTGTGTCCATCTACACAACAGCATACTGGGCATGCTCACACACTTAGCAGTTGCAAAGGGCCGTCTTGCATGCAGATGGAGTCTAAACACGGAAGGGCACAGTAAGGTATAACTGTCCACACACAAAGGGTGGGCCGTCCTGCATACAGACAGAGTCTAAGCACGGAAGGGCATAGTAAGGAATAACTGTCCCCATGCACTGGGCAGGCAGTCCTGCATGCAGATGGAGTCTGAACACGGAAGGGCACAGTAATGTATAACTGTACCCACGCACAGGGCGGTCACACACATGCAGTGACCAGTACACACTCAGCTGCTATCACAGCTGTCACAGGTGTAGATCACAGATGTACACACCGCAGTCTACACTGTAGCCCTCGAGACATCACCATGTCATTGCTGCAGCAATACACAGCCATACATTACCACAACACCGTGTGTCACATGACCAGTGGACTGTACAGAGGTCTACAGCAACTGTGCAGAGTACACATGTTCCAACTGGTGTTATGCATTGCAATGATACCACTATACATGACCAGGTCAGCTCAAGACATACCAGGGGCCCCGGGTCTTACACAGCTGTGACAGATGAGTGTTGCTGTACACCAACGAACACACACGTTTGGATATGTCATACATGTGATTGTAGTGGATGTGTGCATGGACTACACACACAACACATATGTACATAGCTTAGCCTTTGCTGTCCCCTGTGCAGAACAGTGGCCTAAGCAATCATACGCACGCAAATGGAAGGTGGGTCCATGTCTGTTGAATGCTCACAGTACAGGAGGTAGCAATGTTGACCGAGGACACATTTCCCTGAAGTAGTCGCCCATGACACCCGTGATATCATACCACAGTCCATGTGTTATGTATGTCAACACACATGTCCACCAATAGCAATGCATACAAACATGGCTACAGGAGACACATGTAGGACCAACACACATGTGCAATCTGTACTGTGCATGCAGCAACCATGCTTGTGCAGTGGCCGATGTCCGTAACACAGCTGTGCCTAAATACAACATGCAGTCGCAATGCAGCCCCATCATTGACACCTGTATATGGTGACATACAGACAGTACGGTTGGTTGTACAGCACGTATGGAGGGATGTGTGTACATAAAGTGGTGATCCACCTGTGTAGATGTATGTGTGCCGGGGATGGCTCACAGGTGTGTCACACGCCATCCTACCATGGCATGTGCAAACAGTACGCTATGTCATTGTTACTTGATGGCGATGACCTAACGCATACACAGCGGTCAGGTGTTACCAACTGTATGTCACGTGACACCTGTAACACTTACATCCTCCTTTGTGCATATAGCAACACAATTGTCAGATATAGCATTGGTACACATAATGTGGACAATACCGCTGCATGTCTATCAAACGTCTCATCATATGGCAGTTGTATCATTCCCAGCACTGTCATGTGTATCCGCTTGTGTGACCACATATGCCACATATGGTGGGGATTATGTCCCAGTTGTTACACATCCCTGTACAACGTTCTAGAGATCTGTACATACTGCAGTGTGGGAAGTATGATGTCGGCAGGTGTGGTGCATCACACACATCGGCTATCCGTACACACATTTCTGGTCACCACAGTGTGTGTGTGTGTATGTATGTATGTATGTATGGCTGTCTGGTGCTTGGTGTGAGGGTGTATGCTACCATACAGTGAAAACAGGATCACTAACCCCTCATGGTGACTAACCCATCATGGTTATGCAGTCAGCTACCCTGTTGATGCCATCGGTCCCAGCCATACTGGCTACCTGTGCATGTTCCTTCTCTGTGCCATGTCGTGTGGGTGCAAAATACTGTGAGGGTGATGACCACATAGGCAAGCATCCACACTTCAACACTATGGGGTGTGCGTTATAGTGCTGTAGACCCCGTGAATGTGGCCATGTTCCTGTACTGTGACAGGGTATTACTGCTACACAGTGTGGTCTCATGCTATCAAGTGGCCTCTAACGTCATCATTGGCCAGACCGCTGTGTACAATCCCTGCACCATGTCAACATACCTATAATGTTTCCTGGTATGTATGTCACGTCTCTGTCCGCTGTAGCCTGTTCAACTGACCACATGCTTCAGGTGCAGTATATGTGCAGACATCTGTGTCATGTTTGACTTTCCAACAGTCAGATTGAGGGTACGTTTAGCATGCTGATACTGCCATACATGCCGGTGAGTACTCCACAGTTACACATGGGGGACTGCAAACACTGCTACCTGTAGGCACATGCCAGTACACCATAGGAGGGAAACAGGGCATCATTACCAACATGCTGTTACTGTTGTAACCGAGACACATACTGTGAACATATCACAATGCATGCTGCACCTGGACTACATGGTATGACTGGTGCATGTCAACAGTACACCACCGATGTCACATACACATCTCTCAGTATTCACACACAACCAATGCAACATACACATCCCTAAATATGCATACACAAGTAATGTTAGATACACCTCTCACTATTCTGTTCACCCTGTGCATCAGACCATTTGAGCATATCCCTGCACCGATGGTGTGGATGACAGGGATGCGGCACAGGCTTCATCATATGCACAGGGTGATACTGTTTGTCAGGGGCATAGGCTGCGCCAATGGATGACATCATGTGTGTGGGTAAAGGCTGGTGATTTGATTAGACATGTCTGTTCCGTATTCATGTGGGTGTTGTGGAGCCCTACAGTTGTGTTTGCTGTGTGCGTGTATGTGTGCACACAGTTCTGTCATTTGTGAGGCCTACACAAGGGTATTATCGACAGCTCTAGATTGTACAGACCAGGTTGTACAGCTCAATGTGACCAGCCATGGCCACGTGTCCTGTGCCTGCCAGGGGTTGCACAGGCACTACCAGGCAGAGGTACATAATGGCTACTGTCTGATGACACATGGCCACTGGAACTGTGTCCCTGCCGGGAACATCCAGGGCCATGTCCACATGGCCTGCTGTGTCCTGGTGTGGACAGCGCAGCACCAGTTGCACTGCTACTGCTACCGGCACTATGGGAGCGGCCATGTGAGGTGGCACGCTTACGTTGACCTGCACTAGGTGGTGTAGCTGGCCTAAGTCCATGTGGCCTACGCCTCACCCCTACCAGATGTTCCAGCACAGACAGCTCACACTCGAGGATTGCCATACCACGGTCAAGGATTCTGACCATGTCACCCAATCGCCTGTCCAGAACATCAGCCATCTGCTATTGAGCACCTGCCAATGCCTGGATGTTGTTGTTTAGGGTACTGGTAGCAGCCTTCTGCAGCCTCTGCCCTTCTATGTTCTGCCGTTTGGCACGTGCCTGTGCTGCCATTACAGTCTGGAACATGCGTCTGGTGATTCCAGCTGCTGCGCTATGTCCTGCAGGTGCATGCCTGCCAGAGGTCCTCCTACGAGCAGCACCAGCCACATGCCTGTGTGGCACATCTGCAGTCAGTACACTGCCCACCATGGTGTGGAGACACACCTTCTGTAGCCACCATACATTCCTGTTCAACACTAACAGACGCTGACTGTCCATTCTCAATGGCAACTGTTGATGTGGTATGTGTTGGCAGCTGAACTGTGTGCGGGGAAGAGGGGGACATAGCTGGGATGGCAATCATTGGCACAGATTCAGCCCCTGACATCCCTGCCTATACCTCATGCATATGTTCATCACTGCTAGCATCTGTGGGGACACTATCAGATGGACCGCAGGAGGGTAACGCACCTATATCACCTGTGAATGCAAAGAAAGACTCTAAATTACAATAGACACACACACATTGACACACACACACACACACACACACACACACACACACACACACACACACACACACACACACACACACACACACACACACACACTGACACACACACACACACACACACACACACACACACACACACACACACGCACACACTGACACACACACACACTGACACACAAACACTGACACACACACTGACACACCATGCATGTGATATGACAGATGGCATGCAGCATGCTTGGGATACAGCTGACAGCATGCAGCTCAGACATCAATAGTGTTTGTAAGCATACCCCTGGGAATGCACACTACAGCAGGCAGGTGTCATATCATTATCCATGCAATTCACACAATCATGGTAGTATGCATGCATCCCTGTGATACACCATGTGGACCAGAACAGGATAACAGTACACATGTCTGACGTGACCTTGACATGTAATCTGCTGACGTGTGCATTAACATGCATGCATGCCTGACACAATGGTGTCCAGACACATGTACAGCGTCGTACTGGGTATCACATTGCGGTGTTGTCCATATGCCCTACAGATAGAATGCATGTTGAGCAAATGTGCATGGGCATGGTAGGGGACTGTGAGCTGTCTACATTGCTGTACAGTGTGAAGTACAGACACTGTGCCATTGCATGGCATCACGAGGTGTCTATATTGCTAAACAGTGCATGATATGTATGCATTGCATATCCAGAACTGCATGCATACCCATGAGATACCTGTGGATTGTGACCTACGATGCTGAGGTGTATACACACCAAACCATGCTGTGTCATGTGACAGGTCACTGGAGGACATACAGATGACACCCCTGCACGATGACTACAGAGTGTTAGCTGCCTGGCAACCATGCCCACACATAGCGGACCTGTCACATCACCATTTCACACATGACATTGATGTACCATACACACAAGGTGCACAGCTAACAGTGATGTCCTATGGCAGCAAGGGAAAAGTACAGTATCTGTGGCCTGGTGTCACTGTCAGTGGAATCTGTAAAGGTGACTACCGTCATGCTATGACACAGACATCATGTTCAACACATCTTATGAGGTACACATCACTGACACCTCCACTAGCTGTGCACAGGCATTTAAGATGTGCAGCGTACCACATCACCTGTACAATCAGTCTAGTACAGCTGTAATTGGACCATGTGTGGACAAAGTGGGACAGGGTGTATCCACATCCCATCTACTGTGTGGCTACGTGTCTCTGGCCATCCCCCATGGCCATGTGTGCACATGTGTTGGTCATGTATGTGATGGCCGTCTATCACACATGTCCATGTTGTCCCATATGACATACACCCATAGATGTTGGATATGTCACCATCCACAGAGCTATGCAGACAACAGGTGTATGTGTGGTATGTGGGGTATGGGTTATGGGAAATTGTGACAATATTGCAACCAAAACGCTACATGTCTGAGACATGTCGGGTGGAACATCACATTGTGTGAACCCATTGCAGGGGCATATAACACAATGGTGACACCTGTGGTCTGCCCATATCACTGCTCACTGTACGGTACTGGTTTGTGTACCACACATTTTGTTCCACTGTATAGTACATATGCCTCCATTGTAGAACACCTCCTCCATTGTATGCACAGCTGGACACACATGTAGCAATGACAAATACTGTAGTTTCATGTCTGTGTGTCATTTCATTTGTATATATTGCACATGGGTGGCCTGTGTGGATGATGGGTGATGCGACCTGTATATCCATGTATTAACTGGCCACATGGTGAGTAGATCTATGCTTTGATATGCCTGATACCAAGGACAGTCTCACCTGCAACAGACTCTTGTCTGTGCGGCACGCCAGAGGTACCTGTATAGGGTGACACAGCAGTATGAACATTATCCATGACTGTATGACAGCCACAGGGTGCACAGTGCAAGTTAACACATTCACCTGTACAATAGCATATAGTAAGCACATGTGTGCATACCATACCTCTCAACCTCTTAGAACAATAAATGTGGACAAAGCCTACTATGATGGGGGACAAATAGGGACAACTGTGACATATTGCTCTTACAAACTTAGAAATTTGCTAGACTAATAGGTTTGCATGCACATGGTTTTTACACAGAATATGCAGTCGTAAACACAAATGTATGTCATCATTTAATGACTCCATTCCTCAGCTATTTGCCAGAAAGGGACAGATATTAAGAGGAACACACCAACAATATGAGGCAGACATCTGGACATCCTGCAAATACCTGTACAGTTCAGTGGTATGGTGCATACACAGGGTAGCATAATGTAGCATGAAGCATGTGTGTCCACATACCTTGCATATGTTGTTACATTACATGATGTACACTGACACATGCACGTACATGGTATATACTGGCCATATGTTCAGTACTGACTTATCAGGCAACTCCAGGCTCATTGGTTGGGAGACACCCACCTCTACGATGGCAGCTAGTGTTTGTGGGAGCTGTTCCGAGGGTGTCCCCAGACTGGCCAGTAGCTCCTCTGTGTGTGTGAGTGGAGGCTGGGTTGGTGGCCCACCACCTGTTCCACCTTGTTCCCTGGCAATTGCAGTGGCACACTGTTTTGCATGATGTATCAAGTCTGTGCAGTGTCTGCGCACCTGCTGGTAGGTGCGGTTGTGGCCACCCACTTCATTGACCCTCCTGAGAAGATCTTGCCACAGGTCATCCCGCTGCTGTGGGTGCTGTAGCACATGGCTAAATAACACCTCGTAATTCTCATGGAGGTACAGGATTACGACATCATCCTCCTGTCGGCTGTATGCTGGTAGGCGTGCACGAGGCATTATCTGTAGGACATGATGAAGGTGACAGGTCACATTTACAGACATGTACAGTGATACTGCTGCACATACATTTCTAGTACATCTGCACAGTTATCTTTGCAAATCAACATGACACTAACACAACTGGCATGTATGGGTCACACACATGTAACACCCATTATGCATTGGATATCATCCCCATATATGTGTGTCACCTCATTAGTGTCCCTACTGCATGTGACGTCTGTCTTCATGTGGGCATGTCTGTTTGCCTGCACTGGTGTTCTTACCTATCCACGGTAATGCTGTTGACCTTGATGCTGTGTATATGTCACATATCAACACAGACACAGCCTTACTGGACTTGGGCAGTAACAATGCACCAAGTACGCATGGAAACCTGTACATGCATCTGTTTTGCCATAGACATCTACACTGCACTGTACAGCTGTTCAACATCCTGCCACGGATCGCCTGTGTTGCACATGTGATAGACATGGGACAATGGCTAGTCGGATGTCATTCACAGGTAAGGTTATCGGCTATAGCATGTACGGGCTGGGTTTCCTAGCTGTATCCAACACCCATTATGCCACCGCGAGGGGCATCAGTGACACATTACTGATCCACATAGTTGATACTACATCTACCATATGGCCATCACACCATGTATGACAGGGATGATATGTGCAGCTATGTGAATAGGGCTGCATGGTATGGCGGGAGTATGTCACAGGTATGGCACAGGGATCTATCCAGCATGTGGCCATCCTAGTCGTAGGATGGTGGTTGTCCATGACGTATGTCTTTCAGATCAGGCTATGGACATGTAGCATGTCTAACAGCATAGTGTGGCATATGTCTGTATGCAAGGTGGATAGCATGCTGCATACTGGAGGTGAGTATTGTGGAGGCTGGTATTGGCCATCCACGCATGGGCCCTACCCCTGGAGGGTGATATGTGTTCTAATATTGGTCACACGGGTACTGTGTATGCCTGTCCAATGATCTCCCTGCTCATGGATACCACCCTGTCATGTCATAGGTACCTCAGATGACTACCTAAAGGGCCAGGAAGTCGTCTCCTACTCAGAGAGGTGTACTGCACTACACCATCCCTAACACAGTGTCCATAATGTTGACCACAGCCTAGGTGTTACTTAATGGGTACAGGGGTATTCCCCTAGTGGTGTCATTGCTGATATCATCCACCTGAATGTGCACATATGTCACACACCTCACACACACAGCCCGTTCTGTATGTTGTTCGCAACACTGTGACAACTATTGCCCATAGGTCATAGCCATTCACATCCTCACATACACAGATGGCTGACATTTGTCTGTGTGGTATGGGCTACAATGTGGGTGGGGTACAACACATTAATCCTGGTTTACTGTAGCTGACACCGTGTGATATGCACATGTCACTGTAGCACCTTTAGTAGTTGTGAGTCTGTCAACAGGCCACTAGTAGAACACAACTGTGACATACAAAGGCATTTGTAGTCAAACATCCGTACTGTCTTGTACATCTGTACTGCTAACATCTACATTGATAATGTTTAATGGACTTGCAGACCATACCCGGTAGTGTTCTGATGCGGTGCCACCAATCATGACTGTCGTCAACACTTGTGGGTTGATATTATCCAACACCCTATCTGTAATGTATGGGCATGCTCGGCACTTGTTCAGAGCTTCTTGGCACATTATGAGCTACTGCTTAGTTTAGCACCCATTCCACACCAGTCCTCACAGGTACACTGTCTGTCCATACATTTCCAGCTTGCTTACAGTACAACAGCTGTCGTACACACATCACTCACATATCTCGTGAGACATGGTGGTTGATATGGCGTGTCCACCTGGCACATACCACTTATATGCAGGCATGTCCAACTGGCATGTACCAGTGCTATTGCCAGTCACTATGATGACTATGTTGTACATGTGGCAATAGAGCTATTCTCATGTACACAGTCAATGCACACCTCCCAACATACAACAGTACAGCCTGTGGGGGATGCGCATATACAGCCCTGCTGGGGGTTATACTGTCACTAACCCTGACTGCACCTGACAGTCATGTGGGGATGTGCAACATTGGCAACTCACCCCACTCATCACAAAGTCCCACATGATCCCTACCACAGGCCACACATACAGAGACACCTTGTACAGTACCCCTCCATACTCTGTGTGGGCACCAACAGCAGCCCACATCACCAAACACAACCACACCAACCTATAGCCCACAGACACGTGTGCCCATCACATACAGCCAATAGGATGTCATAACATAGACAACACACCTGTCATAGGTGGCTGTCGGCGGTCACACTGCTGTTCCACTCAGCAGGCTACACAGGGCGATAGTTACTTACATCCTGCTGTCAAGTAACTGGTTCTGCAACATAACCTATGCACACATGCCACAACTCAGCAGGTACAATGTGACTGTCATTTTCCATGTTTGTGCGACTGAAGTTGTATCTCAGGGCACAGACTACATGTGCAGGGACATGCAATAGCCCACCAGTGTTGTAGCCCTGATGGTGTGGTCCGAGCCCTGGGGAGCATTTTGCGGTCATCTGGACCTGTTACCACTGTACTATGAGCGACTGTGTCACTCCCACCAGTTGTCCATGCTTCTGCTGTCATTCCACAGGCATCTGGTATACGTCCACATTGACAGACCTGGTCAAACAACATGATGCTGTGGCACAGCTGACCTGCACATGTCAGCCCTGGGAGTACGGATTACATGTTGGACTCTTGCTGCTTTTATACTGCCTGTCTTGCACAGTGTCCAATAACAGTCACCAGCAGAATGGGAACTGGCTAGCGAAACATGTGGTCATGTCACACAATGCTTGACATCATCCTCTGTGACGCACGCAGGCAAGGCATACCTGATACTGCACCACTTCAATATCTCTGCAGTGACTGGGACCTGCCTCTTGGCTGACACCTGATACTGCACCACTTCAATATCTCTGCTGTGACTGGGATCTGCCTCTTGGCTCTGCAGAGCACACCTGCAATGACTGGTTATAGACAGACCGTACCTCTCAGGCATGTACCTGGACTGGCACACCCACGGCTGAGGTGTCCCCATATTTCATTATGTTGTACTCACATCCCGGCTGGTTACTTAGCACAATGCATCACAGGTGCTCCACGTGCAAATAACTGTGTCCAGAACTGCTATGCACAGTATTACCAGCTGCGGATTCAACATACCCCATGGTTACCAGACCTCATTTCATGGTGTACTGTTCAGTTGGGCTCATACTGCTGCTACTGATGTGAGACTGACAGTAACCCACACTTAACTGTGATAGCCGCACATGTACCATCACATTAGGCGTATGCTGTCCGTGAGTCATAACCTCTGCTTGGCTGGTTCGACCCATACACACCACCTCCAAGACCAACAGTATCCTTGACATGGACACTACCAACATGTGACTGCTGTTCCACACCTGGGGTTATCCCCTCATTGGTGGAATCCGAACATATGCTACTCACACTTGTTAGCCACATACCGGCACCACACGCTTCACGGCATACACAGTAGATGAGTACTACAACACCTACTACAGATGTCGTATGACAGCGGTAGTTGATGTCATGACACACGTGCGGGTGGACAATGCACATGCAAACGCTAAGACATACCCCAGTGCACTTCATTAGCATGTACACGACAATATGGATCATGCTATTCCACACAGAGCCATGATGGTACACACCAGATAACAGATGACACTCTGGGGGTGCGGTTCCATGGACATACTTTACAACAACAGGTGGGGGATGTTGCACAGTGGTGTACATTCCCATGGGTGGGTTAACTCACTGGTCAGCCTTGGTAGGGCCACGGGATCCCTCATCACATACTCCATAACTAGCTACGTACACATTACTGTGACACATTCCGAGATGTACCACAAGGCATTATGGTGGTATGTCAGTAGTCATATGCAATACCCACATCTCCTCACACATACAACTGTCACTCTGGAACATGACAGTAACAGGGGATGTTGGAAACATGCTGTCTGATGGCTTCAGTACTAACATTACACCCTTTCACTCCCTATGGGGCCACATTCCTTGCAGGAACATTGCAGTGTACCTGCGGTCACACCTACACAGTACTGACCTGCACTCTATATGTCCTAGGACACTGGCCCCTTGTCACCCAACAAAATCCCAGGCTGTGATGTACACAGACCTCTGAACGACATGTCTCCCTACTGGGACACCATATTCAATAATAGCCTTGTACCAGACATTGTAGCCCCTGACTAGCACACAGTGACAGTTACACTCCACACAGGTGGCGCCACAATGCACAAGTGGGACTATTGCCCTACACACCTCACTGGACTGTTCTGCACAGCTATAGGGCACATCATCATGGGCATCATTCGCTGAGTCTTTGTTGTGCTCCGGTCCTTTGATGCCAGCTGGGTTGGTCTTGTTGAGGCCACAGCATGCCTCCTACACCTGTTGAACACCTTTCATACAGTTGCCAGAGCAGTTGATGATGACATGGGGGTCCACACAGCCTACATTGTCCTCTCGCTGCCTTTCAGCACCGTTCTCCATTCTGGTATTGACAACATACACATCCACCTACACATCACAACATATGTCTCAGGATGTTATGCAAAGTGGCTAATGGACAGGACACACACGCTGTGGGTGGCATACCATATCACATACTGCATTCCAGTTACACTTGGCATACCACAATCCTCAGTCATGGGGCCCTCATGTTCGGTATATGCTTCCCTGAGGTACAGGCTACCACTGAGGGGACTTCCCTGCCTAGCTTTACAGACCACTGCATACCAAGCACCATTGTTGATCCACTAGCTGATACAGACCCCATCCATACGGGTGTCATTGTGATGGATACCGATATGAGCATCATGGCCTGAACCTGCATGACACTTGGTTTGAACATCACCTTTGCAGTACACCATCCACCCACTGGTTATCACATAGGTGTTAGTCCCCTACATACATGTTGCGTTGTACATGTTTGTAAAACACATGTATGTCGCACACACTCCTGTGATTACCACATTGCCACTGTGGTGTGGATATCCTTCTACGTGTCCACACATGTCTGTACTGGGTGTGTAGCTGGTACTTAGGCACCCATTGTACCTCTGAACACCGGACTTATACACACATCCATGGGTACAACACCCCACTTAGGGTGTACCTTACACAACAGCTTTACATAACTGAACATTAAAACGCTGTGACGTTTATTGAGCTACGACAGTTAAAGTTTGCGGCTGATGTACAGACACCATGTCTGTACGCATTTGCAGACTACATACTCAGGGGTGACCTCTGCTGCAAAGACAGGGCCCATGTCTGCAAATATGTTAATGGATATACTCCGCATACACGACATAAACAATAGCCACTATGAGCATGATGCTCATGGATATGTGCACACACGCAACAGTGTGTGGCATGTGCTTGGGGGTTGCATTCCCAGACCGGACACTCACCATGCTTTGGAACAAGTTTCCTATGTACATCACGCATGGACAGACAGTAGCAGTGTTCATGTGATACCTCGCTTGGTGGATGGTGGACACATGTACGCCAGGGATCACTGCAGTGGCTGTACTGTGCAGAGATGCAGGTTACACATGGCTCTTCTGTTCACAGGACACTACCCTAGAGAGGTGCCACTGGTGTGCACACTGTAGTTGTTGTTACACATAGACTTGCCAGTCTGTATGGTACCCCACTATGAACCTGTGGAGCTATTACATGTCCTTTGTGCATGGTTACTGGAATAGCCCTTCCATTTAGATTAGCTGTCATGCTATTACAATGTCCCGTGACTACAGGCCATATGTATCCTGTTATTGTGCACACCAATCATGTTCTTGTTTGACTGTCACATCTCTTCTGCTATTCTAGTATGGGAGTAATGTTTGCGATACCTCTGTTATGCATCATATGCCTTTTCTCCTGTGTAGCATATCTGACATATCAATCTACTGTACTATACATTACACATGTTTTACATGGTATCCCATAATTCAAAGCATACTTGCACAGAGTGACCACCTTAGACATGTCATTGACGTTATATGCCCATACACATGCGTACTGTTACAGTATATCCACATATACTATCCCCTGCTATGGCACGTACTTATTGGACATACCCTGCCACTGATGGCGGGTCGTATGACATTGTTCTGTTTAAAGCTATCATGTTGCATCCCTTGTGGTGTCTGTGCTGTTTACCTTGTGGCCCACTGCTAGACGCACAACTTCTACAAGCATTAGTACGATCAGCAAGACATCACTGCATAAATACCATTCCCCACTTTATGCATGGCGGACACATGTAATTACAGCAAACCAGGCTATGCATACACTGACATAACTTAATACAGAACATACTATACATACAGTTAGTGTTCTACATACCTTGATGTTGTTCCGGTATTTAGTCTCTATCTCGCTCTTCTGTATCACTCTTTAAACTGTTTTATGGTATGAGCATACAGTTTGCATATCTGGCAAGTCATCCTTATATACGTCAGTACCTGCAACATGTGGTTTACTGCCACCAATTGGTGTTCCGGTGTGACTAATTATGTGCACTTCAGCTGTGCAGCTACTCCATTTGCCAATTACGTGGCAACAGTGGAGTATAATTGAATTCTCCACTTGGGCGTTGGCCATTTGCCCTGCCTTCGGGGAGACGGCCTGTATTGTATTTTGTTGTGTGTAATTGCAGCTACTATGTGTAGAGCCAAGTGTATTTTGGAGTCATGTCCCCCATGGATTGTGCGTGATGGCTTGAGTATGTGGTTCTACCTGTGACTGTACCTGTCATCCCACCCATCTGATAACGGACTATTGCGAACACCTGTAACATCGCCGTTTGTTCCGTTATACGACTGATACAATTTTGCATGGAGCCTTTAAATGTGTCTCTCACAAGGTATGTTAACGGTTCAGCAGATGTAATTGACTAACTGGATGTTTGTGCTGTGATTACGGTCTGTATTGCTATTGTTTCCAGTGTGGGGGATGTAGGCGGGTGTACTTAGCATATATGGTTTTGTGGGGCTTGCATTTCTACATAGTCCATATATATGTGTGTGGGCCCCTTCCCTAATTACAGTGCTATCACTTAATAGACTTCTGTTACGGGAATTTGCTTTGGGCTGTTGTTAATTGGTTTCTATATGGTATGCAGGTGAGGTTGATACTTCCATACCTCCGGATGTATGGCGATATGTGCAGGGATATTTCTAAATGACCGCTATCCTGTGTATGTCTGTCCCAGATATTTGCAGTCATTGCAGTGGTGTTGGTGTCAGACCCTCTGTGACATGGCTTGCCACCTTTTCATATGGCAATAGTTGGATACTTGCGGGTCACACAGTGGTGTTTACAGGCTGACATATGGCCACGGTCAGTACTCAGGATAGCACATACTTTTATCCTCATTACATACCAATTGTTCTTGGACCTTAACTACTTGTCAGTTTGCATGTAACTTTTCCGTTTCTTACATACAGGCATGAGTATTTCCTGCAACAATTGCATAATATTTGGGACATACTAATGTCCTAAACTCTCGAACAGTTGCCCTTTGTAATGTTTCATGTCAGGACACACCTGCCCAGGGGGGGCTGTCCCTCCCAACATGGGACAGGTATTTACCGCATGCCTACGGCTAGCTATACCCGCACCTACCGTAATCATCTACCTCCGAGTTGCCACCTACAGACACACGATGCGGACACACACACTTTGCAGTCACACGGGAACACACATGGCACCCTCAACACACACATACACAGGCTACATCACTCACAACCACAGTTGTACACGGTACCTACATGGACCGCACTGCCGGCAGCGGTGACTACATGTCCTTACTATTGTCATATTGCTTGTGGTTCTACTATTCCAGTACTGTGTTCTTTCTGTCTTTCAGCCTCCTGGTTACGCGTGCCGGTGTGTGACACGTTCCATAGTTGGTGGTATCCTATTTATTTGTACCTCAAAGGCGTTTTGAATGTCGTTGACCTATCTATATATTTGCAGATGTCAGTGTCCCCTTATATAACGACATATATCACACTATCGCCCTTTCTATCTGTATTATATATGTGTAGATATATATATATATATATATACACATATATATATATATATATATATATATATATATATATATATATATATATATATATATATATATATATATATATATATATATATATATATATTTATATATATACATATCTCGGACAGGGGTGGTGACAGGCATGCTACGCCTTTCATTGTGTGTTTATCAGTGTATACTGTGTTTCCTGGACTCCGCACATTTGTGTCTGTACCTGTCACATTACACACCTGCCATAGGTTAAGATTACCTCCCGTCCCACTTTGCAAGGGACAGTCCCACTTTGTGCAGTTGTGTCCTGCAGAATATTTGTGAACATAGCAAATGTCCTGTGACTTTGGGGCAACCATTTTCCTTATAGTTTATGTAATAGTTGCATAAAACACTTATTCTGCATCTGACCCACCTACATGTTACAGGACATGGACCTGCGACCATTACTAGAATTAGCTTTTTATCTATGCAAAACACTGACGTTCTGGTTTTCATACTGGCCGGGTGTATGTGTCGTCCTGCAGACATCTGGCGTATGTCCCACATTGGTCATTTGAAATGTGGCAATCCTACCATACGTACATCTTGCCTAGCAATAGTGTTGGGTGATTGTATACATGACTGCCTGTTCCACTCCTGGCAATGGTCGTTTTACCCTTCAGAGCAGGCACTATTTGTTCAGGGGTGACTAATGGTGGTTTCACCTGTTCTGTACATCATTGACTGTGATCTGCGCAGTGGTCGGCGAAGCTTAGCCCTGTTTCGCCATATCCGTATAGTCGTATTTAAACATCGCTTACCAGCTGTGGGCAACACTTATTCCCGCTAAAGTGTGCTACACATATTCTGATGACCTACATCCGGAATGCATTACCCGTGCCATCGGGATTACATTACATCCCCTGTGGGACGTGGGATCGGGAACATGCAAGATAGTCACTGCATGTACCACTTGGACATCTGGGGGTTGTACACGTATTATGTCATTTTGTATGTGAAGTACACTACAGCAGTTACTCCACACTACACTCACATGGATAACTCCGTTAGTTTACAAATTGATGAGTCCAGTTAATGGTATGTCCATGTGATGTTTACTGGCTGTACTCCATCTTTGGGTATGTATATCACAATTAGGTACACCCGATAATGTGCTACACCTTCATACGACCATGGATGCAGCATGCTGGGGTGATGGATGACTGTCATGGGTACATCCCTTGCCTTGACACAACATCCATGATTACATTTTGTGCGGCCCCTCAGTAACGCAGCGAGGAATCCATGATGAGTGTGTGTAGGACAGTGCTTACACACATGTGCTCCTGCAATTGCCTCTGCTCCAGTAAGCGACAGTTGCTTACTCGATGTTGTGGTGACGGGAGTCACTGTTTGCCCCGTTTGGTGTTTTGTCTCTGACAATCGGGTGTGTACCTACCGATGTACCTGAGAACCTATACACACAGCACCGACAGATGCTGATAGGCGCATCTACTGTTCAGGTGCTGACATTTCCATGTTCCAATGGCTGTTGCGTGTACAATGTTTGAGGGCTGCCTATGTAGGATTCCACAGTGGGCCACCTATACATCACAATTTACAGGTGGTCGTGTTTGTGTGCCATCCATTTTACTGTGTGTGCAGGTGGGGAGGGGTGTCAGTCCGTGGGAGCCTACACTGTCAAGGTATGTGCTATACGTTCCCTCTTTGCCAAGGCATAGGCATATTGTGCACGCCTCCGTCTGCCTACTGTGGCTGGCACAGTGTGTCCATGGTCTGGATCCCTCTGTGCCTGTGTTGGCCTTGGCAATTGTGGTGGGCTGTGAAGCCCTCCCCATTCTGACCCTGCTGCAGCTGTTTTCGCAGGATCATATTATGCAGCACGGCACATACTATGAAGATGTGGGCACACGTGCCTGGAGAGTACTGCAAGGCTCCCACCAGATGTGTCCAAGCACTGGAACCGTGATTTCAGCATCCCGAACACACGCTCTATGATGATTCTGGTTTGTGCATGTGTCTCATTATGGCATTCTTGCATTGGTGTGTGTGCATTTCTGATGGGGGTCATCATCCACGGCTCCAGTGCATAGCCAGCATCCCCCACAAGGTGGCCTTGTGGGATGTCCCCCCTGACAAATACCTGATACAGCTGTGAGGCATGCCAGATATGGGAGTAGTGGTAGCTTCCAGGGCTGCCAGCACACACATCCATGATAATGCCCTGGGCATTGCACACGACCTGGCAGTTGATGGAGTGGAATCCCTTGTGGTTTATGTAGCATCTACCATACTCACCGGGTGGTGACTTGATTTGTATGTGCATGCAGTCTATTGCACCCAGTACCTCCAGGTAGTTTGCCACATGGTGGAAGTGATGCATATTGCTGGCCAACTCCTCCTGAGTTCAGGGGAAGTATATATGCTCTTTGGCATGTGGTAACATGGCATCCAGGAACTGGTGTAGTACCCTGGATGCCGATGCCTGTGAGATCCCCATTATATCTCCAGTTGGCCTTTGAAAGGTACCTGTGGCTAGTATTCGCAAGCTTACACATACCTTCATGTCCACTGGGATGGGTTCTCCTCTGTTGTTTCTGGTTCTCAGGTGTGGCCGGCACAGCTCTACTCTTTGCTGTAAGATGCCCCTGTCCACCCTGTAATGCTCTACTATCTCCAGATCATGTAGCCCCTGGTAGGTTACCCTTGGTCTGAACACTCTTCTCCTCCTCCGAGGCATACGGTGGTTGTCGGCATCATCCTCCACAACACCGTCGGTCTGTAACACATGCTGATGAATCACAGCTATGGCAGCTCCCAACATGTACATTTTAAAAGTTCCCTGTCTGTTTACACCTATGGTGCAGTGTTTGGGAATACACAGGTGTGTGTTGGGTGCTTTCACACTTTATACTGTTTTGCTGTGAACACTGATGATGTCATAGGGTGTGTATGTACGATTGTGGCTACAGGGTATCTGCTGTGTTTTATTAACGGAACCACTATTGTGCTGCCTTTGGTGTTGCATTACATTTGGATGCTGTGAATTACCTCCTGCCCTTCTGTTTACATGTCTGCATGTTACACCTACCATTTGCTGGCATGTATCCAGCAGCCTGCTTTCATTTGTACTTTCCTAGACCTGGCTTATCTTGCGTAATGTGTGCTAGTGCCAGTCTACTGTGGGTTTGCTTTGCTCTGCTATGACAGTTCTCCTATCTTTGCATTCCAAGTCCTCCCCTCCTTTCTTTGCAATCCTATGCCTCCCCTATCCTGTTTTGCAGGTTTCTGCAAGAAGGCTTGCCTACTGCTGTCGATTGGCCGCCGTGAGTTGATTGGTGTTAATTGCTCATTAGTATGCCAATTACCCTGCTTTGGCATTTCCTTCTTATCTTCCCCTGACCTTCCTGTTTGTGCTATTGTTTGTGGCACGTGCATCCGCTTACCGGGTTTCGGGCATGATTTCATCCCCGTACACATGCGCTTTCGGGCACCATGTGTGCTCTCAGCTAAACGGTTCTATACCTTCCTCCCCACCCCTGTCCTGCAGCTTTGCTTAGCAATGGCCAGGCCAGATTTGCATTGCTCCAATGTGCTTACTGATACGGTGGCACACCCCTCTGCTGATGTCATGTATCACCTCTGATATACTCCTCGGTGTTATAGCGCTGCGCCATCAGGTACATCCTTAATCTGGTGGGACATTTGCGATTCAGTATTACCTGCCTCATTTGCATGGTATTGACTACAAATTCATAGTTACAGCACCGAGCACTGTTGCGGGCCCTTGCCAACCCTTGCGCCTTGCTTGTGGTGTGCCATGCCTACCATTGCATATTATGGTGAAATCCTGATTTGTCTTACATTGTGATTTTATAACATTTGTATATATTTCCTTTGTATTCCTGCTTGTGCACACATGCCCTGCGGTTGTACTGTGCGTTACTGTGGACATGATATTAAATGTTGTTTTTTAGGTGTTGTGCATCTTTTCTTGTGCCATTGGCTGTGTATTTAGCCATTGGCATATGTTAACTTTGTAATACATGAGTCTGGTCTGCTTCCATAACTCTGATGTTCTGTTTGGGAAAATGTAAACCGTGGTTTTTGGTTTACATTTCCATGGGCTTGCGTTATGCCTGCACCACTTCGTGAATCACTGTATGCCTTCATTAGCATGGTGCGACACTGCGCATGGGGTGATTTGCATACCTATGCATAGGGCTGTGTAGATCTGGTGTATGCCGGTAGTGCACGTGGAGTTGGTTTGTACCTGAATCGCTCGGCAGACATATTTGGCGTTATCCGGCATATGCTATACCTGCGCCTGGCGCAGGCTTCATGAATCCGGGGGCTGCTGCCTGACAACAACTATCTACTTGTTTCATGGGGAAAACATGATCAAATTAAAAAATGAAAAGCAAACAAGAAACAAGCTCAACATACATTGCTTAAAGGATTACTGCACAGGTTATGGACCACACACAATGGATTGGCATTCTGTTTAGTTTGCAGGTAAAGCCTACAAAGATGACTGCAAGTCTCCAACAAATGTAATGAGCTTCTTAAAATAATATCTAGTTATGTAAGTATTCTCTGCATGGCAGCAACAGAAAGGTTTTCAATGTTGCCAATTATTTAACAGTATGCTTATTAAAACTTACTTGCATCTTACAATCTCAGACAAGCTTACCGGATGGTCATTAAAGCTTTGCTACATAAACACAGAGCAACAGGCACTTTCTGAATAATAATAAGCATAAATCAACAGTATAAAAATATGACAGACACCAGAACATTCTGCAAAATCAAGGACAGATGAAAAGCCACTGTAGTACTTGTGTCTACCTTGGATGGGGGGATACTCTGCAAATTTTCACTGCATAATTGCTCCTTGCCTTGCTTGGACACATCCAGAATCACTACATGGGGAAGTGATATGCAACAAGTATGTCACAATGTGAAATGTCCCTGGCTTATTGTGATGGCCCTGACACATTTGTCATACCTCTCAACCTCAGAGCAAGAAATCTGGACAAAGCCATACATAAAAGTGGGACAAATGCCCAAAAATAAGGACAATTTTTAAATATTGCTCTTATAAACTTAGAAAGATAATAGAATAGTAGGTCTTGCATTAGTATGAATTTTTTGAAGGGTATGAAATTTGAAACTGAAATGTCTGTCATTATTTTCTAACTTCAGTCTTTAATGATTTGCCACTAATTTGCCAAAAAACACAATTTTTGAAAAACGGACCAAAAATGTGATGCAAAAATATAAAATAGCCACACAATACAGCTGGGAATCTGTCAAAGAAGGGACACTTTTTTAATATTAGTACTGCTAACTTGAGCAGCTGACAAAATAAAATAATCTACATGCATTTCTGAAATAAAAGTAATCTATAACTCTGATTATTACAGTTATTTATTAATTGTAAACCCTCTATGTTTACTTCCAAAATTGCCATTTTGTGGAGGGATTATTAGGGGAAGAGCAACATTTTGAGCCAAAATCGGGGACAGTTGAGAGGTTTGGATATGCCTAATTCTATAAAGCAATTTATTTGCGCGTACCTGTCAAACTGTTAATGCAGGAAATCTGGGCAAGGCCAAATATATTGGGGGAACATATAAACAGTACTAAAAATTGCTCTTGTATAAACTGAGACAGTTGATAGAATAACAGGTCTTGCTTTAGCATTAATTTTTCCTAAAGGTTATGACGTTTGAAACTCAGTGTCTGTCATTATTTAGTGACTTTATTCTTAAATGATTTGCCAGAAAAACACACATTTTATGAGGAACAAACCAAAAATAAGAAGCAAAAATCTATTCATTCTGTAAAAATCTGGACAGTTGAGAGGTAAAGTTCAGCCGGGATTGTCTTTGAGTTTGCCGCCCTTGCCCTCTCACAAAATCATGGTCGAATGGAGCCTCCCCCCTGCAGCCATTCCAATGAACCATTACTTGGCTATTTCACCCCCATTTACCATAAACACTAATGTGCATACTGCATTACTTCTGCATTTATTTGGACTTCATTTGAAAGTTTTATTTTGCATTTTAAAGTGCAAACACTAATAGATATCTGCTAAACAAAGCAATGCAGTCTCACAATGAAAACAGACTTAGCATTAAAACTTCTCTGTCCTTCAAACTCACATTCATTGAAA
This sequence comes from Protopterus annectens, assembly GCF_019279795.1. NCBI lineage: Eukaryota > Metazoa > Chordata > Ceratodontiformes > Protopteridae > Protopterus > Protopterus annectens. Next base: position 938,527,337 of record NC_056734.1, on the reverse strand, counting down.
CAGCATTGAAACCCACATTCAAAGAAAATATATTTTGCCAGTGGCAGATAAAGATTAACTTTGGGTTTGGGCTGTTTTCAAATCATAGGCCCCTTGCACATGAAACATACACATGCTCTTTCATGCACCTTCTTGATTGTATTAAATTATATTCCTTGTACAATACAGTACCGTTTTAGAGGGCATTTTTCATTTATTGTTTTGAACATTTTTCCAGTAAACAATGAAATAAAATGCATGCACCAATAATGACAAAATTGCCCAATTCAAAACATTTCCATCATAAATGTCTACTCAAATTCTACAGTCTACCAGTATCAGTGCATATGCACAATCTCTGAAGAAGTAAAAGTCATCTAAATGATTCCACATTAAAGAGATCTGTAACTAATGAAGAGGTTGCTGCTAGCAAAAAGTTATATTTCATTGTTTCATCTACAAATAAAGTGCCTGTTGCCCTTGAGGAATAAATTGCCTATCTTACACTAAAAAAATAATAAGCTAGTAATATTGCAATAGGGAATGGATGGCAAACTGATAACATGTTCATAGTTACTAGGTATCTTCGCCAAAAAGGAGTGCAGCATCCACCCTCTTTGCAACACAGTACAGATCAGCAATACATCTATCTACTGTGGGAGTAGAACCCACAGCCTTCTGCATCAAAGACAAGTACACTACCTGTTGTGCTATTAACAATACAAACAGTCTCACCATAAGCAGCACTAAACTTTTGCTCCCCTGCAGCTCTCAGCTCCTTGTAAAATCTACTCACTCAGCTGTATCTCTGAACTTTACAGCACAAGAAATCTGGAAAAAGCCAAAATTTATTGGAGAGGGGACAAAAGCCCAAACACCAGGGACACATTTTAAACATTGCTTGTATAATGTTGGAAAGTTGCTAGAATAAAATGCTGTGTTACCACCATATATTTTACTGCCAAGTCTTGAACCCAGGACCTTGTGCAGAACAATCAGAGGAACATACCACTATGCCAAATCAGCTGTTTTTGAAAAAGAGGAAGACTGAAATTTAAATGGCTACCATTTAGTGAATTGAGTTCTCACCATAGCTGTCAACCTCTTAGTACAAAACATCTAAACAACGCCAAAAATCAGGGAATGCAGCCCCCAAACATATTCAGTGAATTCAGTTCTTACCATAGCTCTCAACCTTAGCACAAAAAACCCGGATGAAGCCAATAATGGGGGAATACAGTCTTAAAAATAGGGACAATTTTCAAATATCCATCTTATATACTTAGAAAATTGCTAGAATAAAAACTTTTGTGATACCATGTACTTTCTGAAGAATATGAAGTCTGAAATTCAAATGCTTGTCATTTTTATTTAACATTTGTTAACCAGAAAATTCTGACTTGGTACAAAAGCCAATTTTCAGCAGAAGCCCTACTCACTTTGTAAGGACACAAAACTACAGAAACCACAGATTTTATGAGGAACAGAACAGAACAAGTATGAGGGAAAATCTGCAAGTTTTTTTGCAAATGGTGGTGGGTAGGGAATTCAGGCTCTTGCCACCTGGGCCCAAGGTACAGGGTTCAAGCCTGTTCTCTACCCACCACCATATAACACTTGGGGTATTACACACACACGTTGTACTGCTTACCTCAAGTTACAACAGCCACACACACACACACTTTGTACTCCTTACCTGAAGTTGTAAGCCCATAAATGCATCCGATGTCTGTAACAAGTACATCCACAAAACACATCTAAGCATGTCCTTCCATCTAGCCCCTGATGACAAGAGCAAGTCCTTCCCATGAGAGCAGCAATCTGGGTGCTACCCAGCCTGCAGACATTGCAGTCCGATCCCCCTTCAAGTCTATGCAGTTGTAACTGCATAGACTTCTGGGATAGTGCTTCTGCATGTTCTCTTCCTAATCTGGTGAGACAGTCTGAAATCCAGACTGCTGGTGAGACAGTCTGGATTCTGTGTGCATGCTCCAGACTGGTTCACCAGCAGTCCGAAAATGCCATGACTGCGCATGTGCGATGTTCCATGGCTTGTGTTTTTATTTTTGTATTTCTTTTTTTTTATTTTGTTTTTATTTTATTTTCTTTTTTGTTTACAGCTGGGGGGGGCTGCAGTCCTGCAGCCCAATAGCACGAGCCGCCCCTGCTTGTTTACCAGTTCAGGCTTGCAACTAGATTTTTCTAAGCAAACAGCAATTTTCGAAATGCCAGTTCCAGACAATGTCCAAGTCCTGCAATGTTTTCTTGACACGGTCAACTATCTAGGCAAGTTGATTGCAGATTTAAGCCAACTTTCTGCACCGCTCAGGGAGCTGATGCACAAAGATGTAACCTGGTCATGGTCAGAACAGCACCAAAGAGTATTTGATGTCCTGAAACAGAAAACTGCCAACCCACCAAACTCTCAGCTACTATGATGTTTACAAACCAGTTGCTCTTTAATGTGATGCTTCTAAGTTGAGTCTAGGTGCAGTCCTTCTTCAAGATGGTAGACTAGTAGCCTCTGCATTGAGAAATCTTACTCAGACTGAGATGCAGTATGCCCAGACTGAGAAAGAGCTTTTGGCAATTTGGTTTGCAAGTTTGAAGTTCCATGATTATATTTATGGTCGAACTATCCATATTGAAACTGATCACCAACCTCTACTTACCATTTTGCGAAAGCCTATGCATAGAGCTCCAGCTAGACTGCAATGTATGATGCTCAAATTGAAGAAGTACAATTTCAATCTTGTCTATACAAAAGGTAAAATTCTTTATTTTGCTGATACTTTATCCAAACTGCCCAGAAAAAACACAGAACAGCATAACAAAGAGCAACTTGATTTTGAGGTCATGGAAGTGAATCATTTTTCTTCCACATGTCTTGATAAGCTCAGAACTCACAAAGCTTCAAATCCAATTCCCCAGAAGCTAAATCTCTTTATTAGTCAAGGATGGCCTTCAAAGCAATCTTGTTTACCAGTAGAAGTGCAACCATATTGCCAATACAGAGATGAGATTTTGTCAGACAATTGTATCATCTTGAAAGGTCCTAAAGTGACTGCTCCAAAGTCCTTGCACAAGAGTACATCAAGATCTGCAGTGTGGCACCCAGGAATGGATTCTAGTGAAAGAGGGACGAGAGGTCTAGTATTTTGGCCTTCTTTGTCAAGAGATACAGAGAAAGTACTTTCATCTTGTTCACTATGTAATAGTACAAAGCTGCATCAACAGAACGAACCACTTCAGTTAAGCCAGATTCCTGAACTACCTCAGCTGACAGTAGCAACATATATCTTTGAGTAGATTGATCAACACTATTTGGTGTTAGTAGACTCTTATTCAAATTGGTTTGAGACTGACCTACTTCCCAACCTAACTTCCAGTACTGTTATTACAAAGCTAAAACACCACTTTTCTGTGCATGGTAGTCCGCACAGTTATGTCTGACAACAGTGCATAGTTTTCAAGTCAACAGTTCAAGAAATTTGCAGAAGAGTGGGACTTTGTTTATATTACAAGTAGTCCTGAATACCCTCAGGCAAACAGTCTGGCTGAACGTACAGTTCAAAGTGCAAAACAGCTGTTATAGAAATCCAGACCTGACAATGCTGATGTTTTTCTGAACTTGTTAAATCTCACAGACATAAACATCTTGGTTCACCTGCCCAGAGACTTATGTCAAGACCAACCAAAACCACATTACCAATCAGCAGTAATTTATTGGTTCTAAGTGCCAAAAACAATGAAGCAGTAAAAGCCCAACTGTTGAAATAGTGTGTATCACAGGTCTTACTATGGTAAAACAAGCAAACTGGTCCATTCTTTACAAAAAGGGGAGATAGCAAAGATGCAAATGTCAAAAAGTTTTGGTCGCATCAAATTTGTGATAAGTTTGTGGCAAGAGCCGTGATTGTACATTGTGGAATCACAAGGAATAGAATTCAGATGAAATTGAAAGCATGGGTTACCAGTGTCTGAACCAATGTTACAGCATGTTGCCTGTGACAAAAACTCTAGTTCTCAGAGTGACTTGTGCAATGTTCCTGCTCCAGAGAACATTCTATCAGCAATCTCCTTTCCTGAGAAAATCTTTGAGACTCCAAAAGAATAACATTCCCCAGTGACCGTCACTGTTGCTAAACCCAGTCCTATAATGTCAAGAGATCAGGTCACATCTCAAAACCTACTTCCAAATACACGACTACCTAGACATGACTGTTGTTTTTCTTTATTAGTGTCTGTATAATGTATAAGCTGCATACCTACTGAAATGCATTGTTTATATGAGACATCTCAGTAAACAGGGAGGATGTAGATCAGTGTGTGTGTGATGTACCTTTAAGACCCGTTCCAGTGAGTCAGCACATGCATATAAGTGCTGAGCACTTGCTAGCAACAGTGCCATTTTGAGTGAGCAGCCAGAGTGTGAGCATGCAAGTATGTAGTCAGTCAGAAAGTTAGATAGTTTAAGTTTAATGTTCCTGTTATTCATCCTGATGTATTTGTATACAATAAACTACTTAAATGGACACCAAAGCCTCAATGTCTTCTTAATGCACATAAAAAGAACAATACCAGGGAATCACTGCTGATCCAAAAATAGGTCCCTGATAATCAAGGAGAGTAACTTCCTCTTTGGTATTACTCACATATCACCCCCTCCACAACACAAGTTAAGTCATTTGGCAATCATCCCACTAAGCTATCCCCCAAACCTCCAGACTTAGTAAATGCCCCTCCATCCCTGGGCAGTACAACTTGCCTGCCTCTACCCACCTGACAAGTCTTTGATCTTCTAAACCACACCAGTCGACCTGTTGATGTGATCCTCATATCCCTCAATCTTAATTTCCCCAACATTTCACTCATCTACATAAAAAATTGTAATTTTGCCTATATCACATAATCAAAGTAATGATGGGAAATGTTATGCAAACATTTCAATAACAAGGTCTACATGTATTTCCTTAACAGGTCACTACTATCTGCCTACCTAGACCATACCCTATCCCTGCCCTATAGCACCTTCAAACTGAGCCAGATGCTTGTGATATCATTAACCTGTGACAATATTGCCATGGCCCCTAGGGCCAACAAAAGTACTGTCATTAGTTTAAATGCTTCCCCATTTTCCCATCTTCCAAATATTTGGCTACAATCTGCACAGACCACTGTATTTCTTTCAATGTCACTGTTATGACAAAACTCCTGAAGGCTTGAAGAAGAGCACCGCAAGTGTGCCTGGTTGACTCATACCAAAACTGTTGTACTAACCAGCTAGCTACATCTATCTAACCACTCAAGCTACCTCTGGCAGTACTGTTAAGCTCACCTGAGCTCCACATACCAACGTATAAAACCTGTAAAGCTGGAAATGAGATATATTGTCAGCCAAAACTTTGCAATAACCTAGGATATGCTTGGCTGAAAAAGAAAGGTACAATTTCAAACAGTGCAAAACAATTTTTCTTAATAACCCTTACACAAGCCTAGATATTGTTGTTTTCTTTGCTAGTACCTGAACCACTGCCAGGTTATCAGAGTGAAAAACACCTTGTTTTGAAAATCCGTCTGGCACATCAGCACTGAAGTCCAAATTGGCATCACTTTCAAAAAGGTGATGTCCTTTCTCTACTCTTAATGCCATATCTTAGGCCAGCTTTCAACAAACCATTTACCCTTGAAGTTAGCACATATGCCTCTCCTCCAGCAGCATCAGTAAAAAGATTTAGTTCAGTCAAAGTCAACCATTCCCTGTGCCAAAACCTCAGAATGAAAGTAATTTGGATGGGCATAGCTATAGAGTTGAGATCTCAGCTGAGTGGCCAAGCCAAAACCTCCAGCACCCTCTCTGTCCAACCAGTTCTTAGTGTCCCTGCCCAAGTAGCTGACACACACACTCCTTGAGGTTTGATTTACACACACACACACACACACACACACACACACACACACACACACACACACACACACCTGGGAAAGACTGGCACAGGTTTACTAGCTATGCCCCCTTTTGCCCAGAGTATAAGGTAGTTATCACTGCCACCAGACAGCTCTTTATCAGCTACTTTAAGGCCCTTAACAAAGGGTGTACAATCTTACTGTGTAATGTTATTATTAATACAAATGGTAGTTTGACCAAGATCAAGGCTATTAGGGTGGCCCACAGTGTCACCAAATAAATATGCAAGTACCCTCAGAATTTAAATATCTCTAGGCAGACCAGCCACAATGAAATGTTTAAATATATTTACTACTACTAATAATAATTCTTCTTTTGGCTTTTCCTGGTTAGGGGTCACCACAGCAGATCATCTGTCTGCTCATGATCGGCAATGGAGTTTTATGGTTTTGAGTTGCCAGCCCGGCACCCAACCTTCCACAGAAGGCACACACATGCACACACTCACACCTAGGGCCACATTTGAGTGTCCAATCCACTTACTGCATGTCTTTGGGATGTGGGAGGAAACAGAAGCACCCGGAGGAAACCCATGCAACCACAGGGAGGGCATGCAGACTCCACACAGAATGCACCCCAGCTGAGAATCGAACTGGAGAACCTCTTGCTGTGAGGCAACACCACTAACCGTTGCACCACCATGGCCACCCACTAATAATGATAATAATAATAATAATAATAATAATAATAATAATAATAATAATAATAATAATTAAGAACAAGACAATACTAAATATATATCTACAGTGACATCAGAGTTCAAAATCACAGGAAATATTTCAAACAATATTGCAGGACAAACAACCTCAAATAAATGACGAAAGATATCTAATCTAAGCTTTGCTATATTCCTGACTATATCAAAGAGAGTTACTATTCCCTAGAAACTTACTTACAGAGCAAGGCAGATGTGGTGAATGGATCTTTTCTAGTTGTTGTCAGGTCAAAGACAGAATACATAATGCTGTGTCTCTCTCAGAGAGTTCTCAAATTAACATCTGAAATATTACTGCTGGGCTAGCTTGCAGAATGACATAATTTCTTGTTATTTGACTTCACCCAGGCCCAAAGGAACCATTGGTGGTAGCTGGTAGCATTTAGCCTCTACATGTAAAAATACATAGACAAGGGCTTTTCCTCAGATCTTTGTCAAATTTTGGAAATCATAAAACAATAAAACACTTCCAAAACAATAAAGAAAGCCTCTCAGCACAGACTCTCTGTCTCCAGGCTAGCCTATAAAGCAATGTAATTTGATCTTTTTTTCTAAAATTTTCTAGACTGAGTTTAACCTCCTGTATCCCAGTTTCCACTGTTAAAATGCATACATCTAAACAGTTACAATAGTGAATGCACATTTTGTTTCTTTTCCAGTAGGGTACACTATGGATACATGTCAAGTACTTTTCAAAAACCTTTTCAACACACACTTCTGTACCAGCAGTTTGCTATACACATGACATACAGTTTTAATACATTTGTAACACAAACATCTTATATAGATCATGTTGATATTTACAAATGACATATAATTATTTACAAAATTCCAGATAGCTGTGCTGGCAGTATCTCCCATTGTCACATCCTCCTTCAACATCCTCCCTATATTCACCTACCAACAGAAAGTTATCTAAGTAATGGACTGCTAGGATGTTCTTTGCTCCCTGTTGCTAAAGACAGAACAACAACTGGCTAAAATTTTCAAGGGTAGCACAAACTACTGCACAGCCCATGAACATGGCTTTGGCAAAGTAAAACTTAACTTGCAGCTTCAGACATAGAATCAGAAAATCTTGCTCTTTACGAAAAGTAGCTGTAATGCAGATTCTTTGTACAACTTAGTCAAACAGGGCTACTAAATGCCCTAATCATCACCTTTGCTATCTCATCTAAAGATGTACACTGCACCTTGGTATCATTTTTGTCAATGAGGTCATTGACCGAGTTAACATTGAGGAATGAAAAATGATGGATTAAGTGGTACTACCCTGGGGAATCAAACATAATGAAGTCACTTTAAAAGATGAAAAAGAGGAAAATTCAAAGATTTAAAAATTCTTCCAGATTCTAACTCTTTGCTCAGCAAATAGTCTGGGTCATTTCTTCCATTTCTATCACAGTTTTCAAATTTCCACAAACCTAGTCAGACCAATAATCTTTGATTTATTAAGGAATCCTATGCTAAACCCTTGCACCAGCTTTTGTACTGCCATTCTGTCTGGATAGGGCTTCAGGAGCAAATCAATCCTATCGACCTTAAAAGGATAATGACTCTGGCTGCCAAACCAGTCCCCCACAAAAGGGCAAAGATGTTCTATTCCCCCTCATCCTCCTACATTGTGAACCCCCCCCCCCAATTGAAAATTGTCTTCCTTGAAAATTCTGGTGAATCCTTATTCCAGAACTTGACCACACAATGCTGATCACCACACTGAGAATACACATGAGAAACTTACATGTAACCCAATTGCACTTATCCACATTAAAAATCCAGCGCAATCTGCCTTGCCTCCAACCCATCTGCAGCTTCCTTAACTGGACCTCCTACTCTGTCCAACATGATCCATATCCACATGTCTGGAAGCCTACACTCTGAAGCCAGGGACTTGTCAATGCCTTCAGTTTATAGAAACACTGGTCATACCAAAACCATGCTTCCCGCAAGCTGCTGAGGCTTCATAAAGGTCAAAATGTATGTTAACAATGGCAGAACTTATTGGGACTCTTTACCAAAATAACATCTGTCAGATACACACAGCCCAGAAACCCTTTGTTTTATTTCTTGGGCCTATACCTACTGACTGCATTCTTCCTCAGTGCTGTCAATGGTGCCATGAGATCTTTGACCTGAGACCTTGGCTTCAGCCACTCCCTGAGCTCTATCATTATCTATGAGGTAAAAGATCTCCACAAAATCATCCCACCAAATCTTGTCTTTCATCACATGTGGAATATGTGTGATGAAGAACCTAGCTCTGTCTTTGATGATTCCAACTTGCAGTCCTTGTCATTTCACCTCTGCCCTTGTTCTTCCCATTTCTCCCATTTCTTCTGGCACCTTGACCCCAGAAATAAAATGGAATTTTCCATCCCCCCAAGATAATCCCCACATCATGAGACACCCTGCAACAAAAGTTGGTTCATGACCCATACTTCTTAATGTAACTCTACCCCAAGCAAATTCTCTACCTACTCCTATTTCCTATGCTAAAATCTCATGCCAAGCTCAGTATATCAGAGTCAGATATCCTACTGATTCCCTGCCCTTTCTCCAGTTGTACATCACATTGTTTACCTGACATTAAGCTCAAGTGGTCCTGGGGCAATGTGCTGCTCTGTCATTATCCTGGCTTTCTGTCCAGAGGCCTCCATAACTGGCTGTTCAACCAGGCTTTTCCTGTTCCATTTGCCTTGTGATGGCTCAGCCTGGATAGCTTTCTGCTCTATTTGTCCTTACCTCTGTACCCTCTGGAAAAACTCCTCTGCCTGTGTGACAGACTCCTGCCACCTCTGAGGGAGGTCCTTCAACTGCCCCATGAAACAGAAAACATGATTATCACTACAATTGTTTATACAAACGCAAACTATTTCCTCCCTTACTTGTCTTTTTCCACAACCACAGCACCTGTACACCTTAACTGCACCATTACCACTGAAGATTGTTAAAAACTAGCAAGGTTGAAACTATGCCGCCCTAATCTAATACCAACTCCCTGCTTGTCATTATCCCCCAACATTCCCCTGCTTCAAGCAATAAAGCAAAAGAGTACCTACCAGATCCCACACCAAAGCTGAGGGTAGGTAAGGAGGCCAGAAAAGCACTGTTAATAGTAAAACAAATATAGCACTTAGAATGCCCACCCCATCTTTGTACTTCTTTTACTATCTTTGATATTGTATGTACCTATAGCTATATATACATATTTATGTGTGTGTGTGTGTGTGTGTGTGTGTGTGTGTGTGTGTGTGTGTGTGTGTGTGTGAGTATGTGAGTGTGTGTATATTAGCCCTCTAACCCACCACTCTTTTTTCCAGTCCTCCAACACCCTTATGCCTATGCTACTGCTAATGCAATTAATGTATTTTATCCCTCCCAGTGAACTGTTAATCCTACCATGCCAATTATATTTCTGTAGCATTTGATTGGCTCTCTCCTCTGCCTCCCTTACACTCCTTATGTCCTGTGCCCAATTTTAATCATCCCTTAGTCACATCTAATAAAATCTATAATTTTCCTGTTTGAGCAGGTGCACTCCAGCCATCCCCTATATGCTTGGCAAGACCAAACAGTATGCACTTACAGTGCCACAAAATAATACTCCTTTTATACACGTAACTGTGATGAACAAGTAGGAACTTTTAGGGGCAACCTGGAGGCAATATCCAATAAAGTATCTTGTTCAATTTCACTCATTAGATAAATGAAAGCCATAGGAATATCAGACCCTGTATTAACTTAATCATCACTCAAAGCCTCCATCCACTGTGAGTACTGCCAGCATTCAGCTGCATATTAGTATACCTCTTTCTCCTTTATTTAATTATTATTAAGCCTTATATCTATTTTTATTTTATTATTTTTATTTTTAGAACTGTCTACATGTTCAATAATGAGGTGATGTCACATGCATGATACCGACATGGCACCACCAAACCTGCTAAAACTTAAGCCCAAGAAACCCCTTACCATGGATTATTTCTTGCATCTCCACTGTCTGTCAATTAATCCTAAAGCTGCTTCCACTTGCCTTACCAAACCACTCTGCAGTAGGTACACCTCCTCGCACCCTAATAAACTAATGTAAGCCCATACATGTACCATGCTGCTAGCCCTATCAGTTATATAATCCTTTCACTAACTATTTATTTATTTATTTATTTTTTTGAAAAGTCTCACAGTTCCTGAGCAACTACAGCCCAGGAACACCTCCTGGAAACCCTAAACTATTAAGTAACATGCATACCTGCCACATAGATGAAAGACTTACCTTAAGCTGAAGCTCATATACCTGGGATCTGCTAATTGTATTGGACACTGCAGCCACTCCAAAAGCTCTGTTACTTGCAAGTTCAAGCTGTAATGCCAAAGAGTTGATCCTGTTCCTGCTTACGTCTTATATACTGACCTCAATGTCCTCTAGCTAACCCAGACCAGTCGCTACAACCTAGCACACTCTTACACCTAACCCTAACCCCTTACTTTCCCCATCCCTCCCTCCCTCCAACTAGATAAACTACAGAGGCCCAATAACAAATATGTCTGCATGGCAAACATCATTTTGCAAAAAATGTATTAGCTTATACTAAATACAACTAGTAAATAACCCCTTTATCTTGGATGCTCAACTTATGACCTGCGATTCATAGACATGGTCTTATATCTATATAAGATGCATCCTGGACCCTGTCTACTGTGTACTCATGGTAATACAAGATGTCTGCATCTGGCAGAGAAATGTACAGTGTACTGTACATGCTCAGTATACAATATATTCTTACAACCTAGCAAGCACTTGCTCGATATGGACCACCTACTGTGGAACCTCAGGACACACGTGCATGGAATGTGCATAATATGTGCAGGCTTTTTAAATATATGTCTCTGATGGTATCAAATGTATATTATCCCTATCTATATCGTGAACTGTCCATCTCTCCATCTTTCTTAGTACGTGTGTGTGTGTTTTTGTGTGTGTGTGTGTGTGTGTGTGTGTGTGTGTGTGTGTGTGTGTGTGTGTGTGTGTGTGTGTGTGTGTGTGTGTGTGTGTGTGTGTGTGTGTGTATGTGCGTGTGTGTCAGCATGTGGGTGGGTGTGAAACACTTGGATAGGGATGTGATATCTGAAAGGGAATGGCTAAAAAAGAATTTAGCACTGTGTGCACAAATCAGTAATTTTGGAAACATGCATATGGTGGTCTGTTTTCAACTTAGGCCTGAGTATGTACCAAACCTCCAACACATAAAACCTCTCAAACACTCACTACTTTATATATATATATATATATATATATATATATATATATATATATATATATATATGGGTACATATCAGTTCACCGACATGTCAGAACATCGACACTCACATCTTCGACGCCAAATCATCGACAGTTCATAACATCGACGTTTCAGGTAAGCGATCTTCCCCCTCACAGGACCCATGGTAGCACTCGTTTCACTATTACCAAGGTAAGGACAATGCTGTCAGGGTAAATTGTAAATAATGATGTAAACCTTACGCGTTGTAACAGAGAAACGAGTGCTACCATGGGTCCTGTGAGGGGGAAGATCGCTTTCCTGAAACGTCGATGTTATGAACTGTCGATGATTTGGCGTCGAAGATGTGAGTGTCGATGTTCTGACATGTCGGTGAACTGATAGGTACCCATATATATATATATATATATATATATATATATATATATATATATAAATATATATATATATCCATATGCAGACTGACAGCTGTTTATGTGTATGCATATCCATGTATTTATCTTTCATAAAATGTATAAACCATGATTCTCATAACTGCATACAGCCTTCAGATGTTTACAGTGTGCTATGCCGTGCCAACTGCATTTAATTGAAACATGGCATATTTTAAATCTTATTACAGTTTCAGTGGTATGTAGTATGTTCCTGCTGGTTGCTGTGTATGTCTGCAGTTTACTGTACTGACTATCATTATGCTGTACATATAATGCTACTACTGTGCAGCTATAGCAAGTTGTAAGCAAGCAAGTAAAAAAATAAAAAAAAACAGCAGATTAGAAGTGTAGCTAATGCAGTGCCAGAATGCCAGAAGACATACATAGAATGTGATTCATGAGGATTTCTGCCTGAGTTTCCACATGTGTATACCAGGATTCAGTCCTGTTACATTCTAGGATTCAGTCCTGTTACATTCTGAAGTAGAGGGCTATATATATGGAGCATGATCTCTTTTTTCTGTTGGAGGACTCACTGGTTGATAGTGTTACACTGACTATCAGGCATGTTTGGTGCATGTATGTGTCTGTTTTTGTATGTGATATGTATTCACAGACCATTTATTGCTGTATCAGAAGCATTTTTAATACTCAGGGCTATACAGTACATATACCTGTTTTTATAAATCCATGTCCTCCTCTGTAAGACATCACTGAAACATTTTCCTCAGGTTCATTTAGTATGATTTTGTTTTTGTTGCTGCATGACTGAGGTTCCTTACCTTGTCATTCTGTTTCACTTAAAATATTTCCCCCCCACCCCAATCATAAGCCTTGAACTTGCTCAATATTTTTATTTATTACCCATAAGCTGATCATAGCCATAATGTCAGCTGGTGTAAGAATAGAATGGAGGTTAGCTATCTTCTGTGGGTAGTTTACATGTCTTTGTTGTGCCGTATCCCATAGTCTAATGATATCAATGAAGTCCTTGTTCATGGATGACTGCTAGTGCATTCTCTAAGCTAATAAAAAAGCTTTGGATTCTGGTCTCCACCATCAGCTGTAACCCTAACAGTGAATTTGCTTCTCCTAGTACAGGTAAGCTAGACAAATGCAAGACATCCCTACCTTACAGCTGTCTTCTCAGAGATTATGCCCACATGAGGAACTCATGCCTCCAGAATACAGTTACTTTTACTATTAATCATGGCTGCCATTTTATTCTTCTTGGTGTTTTCATTTAACTAATTCACCCACATCACAGTCAATAGTCACACACACCTTCACTATTTTATTTTATCCACATTTATTAAGAATGTGTGAATTGTATATAGCCATGGTATATACACCTCCAATGTATAGTAGACTAGTTTCATGAGTTTTCTCCAACTTCCATGCAATATTCATTAAGATACATCATCAATATAACAGCACTGCCCTGCACTTGTCTACAACTAGAGCTATATCAGCCTAGTAACTTACTCAGGCCATTGTACACCATTTTAATTTCCATAGTATTGAAGAAACAGTTCATTGCATTTCCTGAATTGTTAAACATATTGGAGTGGTACTTTTTTCGTGACATGTCACCCTAGCAAAGGTTGCAAGTTAATACTACAAGATAAGCTGAATAGCATGAGCATTATCATTTTTGCCCAGAAAAAGGCTAACAGCTTTGCTAGTAATTTGAAACATACACCTCTACTTGATGAAAATTGCAATGCATGCCAGTATGTCTGGTCATCTCAGTATTCATCTCCTCAAACTCAGCACATCATACCAAATAAATAATAATCTTGTGAATGACAGATACAAGCACAACATTTCTTTGCCATGGAAAAACAACATTAAATAAATTTTTACATTTAAACAAGTTGAAAACTCAAAATTCAGTGAAAGTGTGGCTGTCAAACATTATCAGGAATAACATAATCAATTTCTATCTTCTGCTTTGATCCAGTGATATTTCATTGAGGTTACATTTGTTGGATGTACTAATGGGAGCCCTTCTCTTAGCTTGCCCACATTATACCTGCTTATTTTTACTGAGATTCCCATATGATTATATCCCTAAACAAAAATCTGGATTATTTATGTAGTATTCATTGAATCCTACCTTTTTACCTTTTTTTTTCATTAAATTGTTTGTGTATTATGAAATCTGGCCTGCCCATGGTCAGTTTATACAAGGAAATACATACATTTTATGCAGCCTTTAACCACTTAAAAATAAAATGGTGACACTGGACATCTTGTCAGATACTGAATGCATCAGGATATTAATTTAACAGCAAAAGCTTGATTGCTCATTTCCATATCTGTAATATGATTACAATGCGTATTCCAGGATAGTGAAACCCTTCATTCTGATATAAGTACAGGCAGGAAGAGAGGATGTCGGTTGATCGGTTGTCCCTTCTTCAATTCTGATATATTATACATAACCAAGTTAAGTATTAGATACTGAAAAATATGTACTTGCTATGTTTAACTGGAAAGTATGAATTCTCATGCATTATAATATTTGAACAGTGGTTGGAATGCTTAGACCTGGATTAAGTAAACAATAATGCCCAACAATGTGGGTGTTAATGTGTAATTAATGTACACCCAGGGGCATTATGAGGCCCGATGCCACAGTCAGAGGGCATCTACACCCCAGGAAGTACATGAATTACACATTACCACACAGCCTGGAGAATGGGTTGTCTGTAAAATTGTTGTGTTTTTCTTACTTATTTATTTTTTAAGTACTATAGTATTTTTTTATATATTTTGATATAAAATAGTTCCTCCACATAATATTTCAAAGTTGCTGTATTATCTGTTAATGGTAGTGGAGGAAGCATTTTACATCCAAAATATAACACTAAAAAAATATCCAGGCATTTACTTTATTTTTTGACCCCTTACTCCTAAAACATTTGGTTTGTTGCCAGTCACTGGAGATTGAATTTACTAAATAATGGAATATATTTGATTTTCAGAATATTATTTTCTTCAGAAAATTCATACTAACACAAATACTTTTAATTAAGCAAGTTTGCAATTTTATAGGAGCAGTAATTAAAATCTGTTACTATTTTTGAGCCTTTGTTCACTCTTTATTTTAGGCTTTATCCAGGTTTCTGCAGCTGAAAGGTCCAGAGTTATGCAAACCTCTTTATTGTCACTCTCGCTCACTCTCTCACGCACACCTCTGTTTCAGAATATGTATGCTAACACAAGTCCTAATAATCAAGTAAAATATGTTCATATTTTGAGCTTTTGCCCCCCATTTATTTTAGGTTTATCCAGATATCTTGAGCTAAGATTCAGCAGAGCATACCTTTCAACTGTCCAGATTTTTACAGAATGTCTACATTTTTGGCCTGTATGTTTGGTCCATTCCAATAAAATTTGTAGTTTACTGGCAAATCACTGGGGATTTAAATCATTAAATAATGGCACATACTTCATATAATTCAGATAATAAATGCTAGTGAAAACTTTGTTGTTCTACCAACTTTCCAAGTTTATAAGAGCAATATTTAATCTCTGTCCTTATTTCTCTCATTATCTGTGTCTCTATCCAGATTTCTTTTGCCAAGAGGTTGAGAGGTATGGGCAAGAGGTATGCAAACCTCTTAACTGATTCTCTTGCTGCCAGTGATCACTCTTGCTCTTCATGTTCTCTCTCTCTGTCTCACACACACACACACACACACACACACAGTCTGTTCATACATGCATTCACTCACGCACGCAAACAGAAACATAAACACATATACACAGACAGAAACATAAACACACATACACACAAACACACACACACACACACACACACACACACACACACACACACACACACACACGTGCACTTTTTTTGGTTTCATTTATTTTATACTTACTAAACAGCAAGCGAGTGAAAGATAATGGCTCTATCGATCTTTCACTCTCATACATGCATGAGCTCTCACACAGACACATAAACAAATACACACTTTTTTATTTTAATTTTTTTGTTTATTTTACACTCACTAAACAGCAAAAGCATTGCTTAGTGAGAGCAAAATAATGACAGTTGTTATTTTTTTTCAGTCCAAGCTCCATGACAGCTTAATATGCTGCCATGAAGCGGTAAAGTTGTTTTTCAGTGGGTATTACTTGTACATTATACAATGAATCCCCCCATTAATATTCCAAAATGTGCATGCTAATTGGTAAGTGTGCTCGTTGTAAATCTGACTTGTACTAATGGAAAAAGGTCCGGTCACCCGGACTTTTTCCATTAGTATAAGTCTTTTTTTTTTTTTTTGTTACAGCAACGGCGAATGCAAGATCTCGGTTGCTTTTCAGAAAGTGTCTCACTATGTTAAAGGAGTTTAACATAGTGAGATAGCTTAAAAAAAGCAATGGAGATCTTCCTTTCTCCATTGCTTTTTTTAAAGATGTCTTGCTATGTTAAACTCCTTTAACATAGCAAGACACTTTCTAAAAAGCAACGGAGAACTTGCTTTCTCCGTTGCTTCCACACACAGTTCTGATGTACTGAGTAAGCATACACATGCACAGTACATCAGAACTGCCACAGAATACCAGACAGCTGCAGAAGGGCAGCACATTGGCATTATACAATGCCAGTATTTAGGAAAAGTAAGTATTTTTTTCTTAAATAATGTCATTGTATAATAGCAATAATCCAGTTCTGGGTGTGGGTAATGCTGGATTTACCCATGGTTGTCTTTGTTTGGCAACTCGGGCTTCACCCTTGTGACCAAACCGCACCAACCATGGGTAAATCCCGCATTACCCACACCCAGGCATGGGTTATTGCTTAATTAATACTCTGCTGGAGAACATTCGTTCTCCAGTCAGGGTGCTGATATACAGTTATCCCATTCTCTAATTAGCATTAAAGGAAAGTGATGAAAATTAATTATTTGAAGTAGCTGGAATGCCACCCTTTGAAAGATTCTTCTACCCTGGATCAAGACTACATGACAGTTTCATCAAATATAGGCTTCATGCTTGATTACTGAAAACTGCATGAGCTATCTATGTCAGATAAAAACATTCAATTAAATGGTGTTGTTTCAAGCATAATACGTAGCTTCTCATCTCCATTGATAGAAACAATGCAGCAATGTAAGCAAACGTATGGTGCAGAATTTCATTTGCTGCACAAAGAAGTCCAGTGTCTGAAAGATAGGAGCTTCAAGTGGAATGGCATTGTGTTTGCTTTGTTTAGTTTGCTTTTGCATGGCAATTCAAACTCTGCTATGGAGAGGTGAAAAAACATCTTAGCAATGTGACAGGTCTTTCATTGCACTCGGCTGTCTCTGCTCTGTGATCAGAAAAACTGCAAATGGTTTATCACTGCTTCATAGCAAAATACATGCTACATGGTTACACGGCTCAACATGTCCTTTAAATTAAGTGGTGCTGAAATTAATTATTTTTTTCTTGCTTTTGAGTGTCTGACTTACAACTGCAAGGCACAGCTGCCAAAAAGCTCTCTTTGTCAATGCTTGAAATAATTTCTTGTTTCCAAAAATCTCATGCATTTTAGTATTTTTAGGCAAACTTCTATATTTTATGCACTTATATGTATGTCAGCAGCACAAAGGTTAAAGGATATAAGCTGTTCATGAGCTGCTTCCTTTGGTTTAGGCCAGCAGTTATTAACTCAGCCTCCGTTGTCCTAACTGTGAGTCTCTCAGCAAGTCACTTAACCAGACAGTGCTCCTGGGCTGAGTCTGTAGAAGTGCCATGTGTATTAGTGCTCTATACCAGTCAACAAATAAAAATAAATAAAATCAGTAAGGAGTCTGGCAATCCCTATCTCTCTCTCTCTCTCTCTCTCTCACTCTAGAAAAACCTCTGCATTTCTTAGGAACATGTTTATAGGTATAGAATCCCTGCATTATGGTCATATAATTTACACATCCTAATATTCTGTAGAATCTAGTATCTATTTAAAAAAAAAGATTGGTTAGAGTAATAAAGAGAGAAGAGAGTATGAGTACTGTGTACACTCAAAGTATTCAATGCACAGTGTTTATGTTGTGTTCCCTAAGTGTAGCATTCAGCACCTGCAAACATCCAATGCACTACTGTCATCTTCGGTAGAGAGCTTTTATTACATATTGCTGTCCTAGTTATAGGAATCCTATAGATCGTGAGTTCGTACTGGAGAGTTTAAAAGTATGTAATACTCTGTAGCTCTGTTGTGCATGTTATCTGTGCTGCTAAGCTCTCTAGGTGCCGTCTGCTTTACTTGGACATAATATGCACAGCACTTTGGCTTTCTCTTCATGCTACTCCTCAGAGCAGCATGTGCCCTCTTTGTGTTATTCCATGTGCTTCTGGAATTAATAGCATTTAGTAAAGCTCTGCAATGCATCATTCCGTGCCATGCCTTGTGTATACTGAGCACCGAGTGACAGACATGCATTGTATGTCAGATCTGTCAGCTCCATGTGTACAAGTCACCATCTGCATTGCATATGGGATATGGTGCAGATAAAAAGAGAATTCAGTCCAGAGAACATTGTTGCAATTAGCAGCAGATACTGAATGACAGCTAGTTAGCAGCATAGCATTTTCATTTTAAGGTTAAAAGGAATCAGAATTGTTTTAGTAACCTAAAGCTTAAACAAATATTTTTAATCAATGGCAAGAACTGTCTTGTAAGATCTGGTGTATGCATTCAGTTCACATAAGCAAGTTACTGTTTTAGATGTTCACCAGATTTAAATTAACATCATTTCTATTTATTTGTTCTTGGAAACCCATTTTTATTTTGTTTTATGAAGCTAGAGTGTTTGAGGAAGATACAAGCAAGATTTTAATCTGAGGTGCCATGAAACTCATCATTCTGAATCTTAAACACTTACTAAAAAAACATATATAAGGACAAAGGCTGGCAATGAAAGACCCAGTATTGTTACATATCTTAGCAATTTGATATTTTCAGTGAATGATTTCTAGCATAGTGTAATGAATGGTGAAATATGGAGGAAGTCATAAGAGATTCACTATGATAGGAAGTACAGAATATTCTTTAAAACTGAGTAACTTATTACAAAGGTCACTGTGCATACATGTTAGTAACACAGACCAAAGCCTGATGCGATTCATAGACTTGTATCAACAGCACAGTATATACTGCTGAAGCATTAGGTATCCAGAACTGTGAATGGGTAAAGTATATGTTTAAATTAATTAAGCCAATTCATTAACTTTTGACCACCACAGTCACTTTTTATTAAATTCAAATTGCAGACCATGTGCATATAAGCAGTTCTACAAAGTCCCACTTGTACATTAAAACTGATGTGTTGTTCCTCATCTAAACAAGGCTAAGTGACAACATCAGGACAGTGAAGGAAGTGCAAGAAATATAACAGAAAAGAGATGGCAAATCTGCTGTAAACTGCATCAAAATATCATAAGGCAAGCACTGTAGCCTAGCTAGCCTTGCTTATTCCTCATAGCAATGCTGTAACACATCTGTAAATCCACTGAAATGCAACACACTAACAACTCCTAAAAAAGTAATGTCTTTTGGCTTTTCCCAGTTAGTGATCAGCACAGTGGAACTCCGGTCCGCTAGTGATTGGCAGTGGATTTTTACGGTGCCGAGTTGCCAGGCTGACGCCCAGCCTTCAAGGAAGGCACATCCATTCACACTCATACCTACCTGCATGTCTTTAATGTCACTCAATCGTGGGGAGGAAATACAGACTCCACACAAATCGAACGGGAGAACCTCTTGCTGTGAGATGACAATGCTAACCGCTGCACCACCGCAGCCCCACACTAACAACTCCTAATAACTGCATATTAGTTAACAAATCCTAATAACTGCATATTAGTTATACACCACAGTCATTGTCAATGGGACAAAATTATTTCTGAATCACCCATGTTGTTTATTGCAGCACACTGCTTAAAACAAAGTGCTGCCTTAAACTTCAGCTGTTATACATCCTACATTGAAGCTCACCTATGAAGTGCATATGTACGCATGTCTATCTGTTTGCATGCATTATATTACATTCTGTATTCCTGTCATCATTTGGTGTTATGTAATTTCATACATTCCACAGCTTTGTAGAACTGACTGATGACTACACTGCCATTGCAGCCATGTGCATTGGTCACACAGAGCTATCCATGTATATTGTGCTATATGCACTACATTCCACACATTCATCTAATGGCGCATAGCTGTACATGGGTAGATACTGGGGGATTGGGTGAGCTCATTAGAAGATGTGTGTGTGTGCTGTGATAGCAAGACTACAGTGTGACTTCAAGAGACAGCTGTATGTCCTGCTTAGGCAGGCGACAAAGGCTGAATGTGAAGTATGCAATAAGAATCTATAGAGGACATTAGTGCAGTGTACTGTATGGTGTGCAGAAGGAAAATACTGTGATTTATTGTATGCACTGTACTGTTGACCTAGCATGAGGCAGAACAGTAGCATGATTTACCTTGATGAATCACACTACATTCTTACCTGCCCACAAGAAACAGTGATCAAAACTGCTGTATAAGGCTGTGCATAAACTTTATGACTGCAGTGTCCCGTATGTGAATTGTAGCTAGTGGAACTAGAAATAAACAGATGATGCCAGAGTACAGAAAACTGAAGTAATGTATTAATTTATTTTACATTTGTTGACCGGGATAGTCCAACTGGATACATGTCCATTTTCAGTGGAGGCCTAGGGAGAAAAGCTCCAAGGCAAAAACATACAGCAAACTCACAAAAATTACGTGTTGCACACACTTTACAGTATCTGATAAATCAAGATAATATAATCACTTATTCAAAATATCAGTCATAATAACATAGCATATAAAGTACAGCAATAATGTCATTGCATTCAAATTCTAGTTGAGGATCTAGTTAGGATTAGAACACGGACATAACCAGTCACCAGTGTGTTTTGAAATATTCCTTGAGTTTTTTTTTTTTTTTTTAATTTAGCTAGTTAGAGTTCTAGGCTAAGATCTGCAAGAAGCAAGTTCCAAGTTTTGCCAACAGAGTTGGCAAACAGAGAATCCCCAGCTGAGTTATTGGTTTTGTCTGTTTGAACTAGCAGTCTATTAGATGAGCGAAGTGGCCTCATGTTATTATAGGGGCCAATGATGATTTTAAGTGCAGGCATATTATCAGGATGGTAGAGACCTTTGTGGGCCACTATGAGCTGGTTGTACTGAAGTAGGCTGGGCAATTGCATCCACCCTAGGAGATTTAGATTATGACAGTGGTGAGTCCTGTAAGCTGTGCCAGTTGCAAATCTAGCAATGTGGTTATAACAGCTGGAAATTTTGTTAAGAGTAGATTTGTTCAGGTTGGTGATTAAAGGGGAGGCATAGAGAAGAGTAGAGAGTAGGTGGGAGCAGGCAATAGCAGTCCTGGCATGTGGATGGAGTAAGGAAAGTTTTAATCCAATATAGGGAGCCATGTTTTTTATTAATGGTTTTAATAGTTTGATTGACATGCATGCCAGATTTGAGGTTGTTGTCAACTATAAAGCCTAAGAGTTTGGTTTGGGCATCTGGGGAGATAATGGTGCCATTATTAGATTATATGGTAAAGAACAATGAGGAGGACCTACAGGTAGGGGTAAAAAGAAGCAGCTTTGTTTTGTTAGGGTTTAGGATCAGTTGATGGTTAGAGAGTCAATTTTCAACTGTGTTGAAGGTATTCTGGGTTAATGTCATTAGATTTGTCATAGAGGTTGCTGAGCACATTAAGGTGGAGTCATCTGCATATTGAATGCAGGTAGCATTTGGGATGACTGTGTGAAGGTCATTAATAAAGATAGAGAAAAGAAGGGGGCCAAGTATGGAGCCCTGGGGGACACCTAGTAGGAAGGTGGGTTGAGAGTGTGTCTTGCCATAGGATGGCCTGTTGTCTACCACACAGGCAAGATTGGAACCATTGGAGGGAGTAGCTATTTAGGGAGATTGCCTTCAGGGCATGAATGAGTAATTGGTGGTTAACCATATCAAAGGCCTTGGATACATCAAGAAAGAGGGCTGAGGATAATTTGTTATTGTTACAGTCATAGTTTATGGCATTAGAGAAAGATAGGAGGGCTGAGGTGGTAAGGCCTAAAGCCGTGCTGAGAATTAGCTAACAGCTTATTCTGTGTAAGATAGAGCATTAGGTGTTTGTGGACACACTTATCCATAATTTTTGCCAGTGGTGACAGAATAGCTATGGGTCTGAAGTTTGACAGTTCAATGGAGCTACCGCCTTTATGGAGAGGTATAACATGAGATATTTTCCAGATGGAGGGGATGGTAGCTTCAGATATGGCTCTGTTGATTAAGATGGATGTCATTTCTGAAAATCTGTGTTATGCCACTGTACAGCCTGTTGGGCATAACTGTGATCTGTTGTATCTCTCATTATAAAGCACCACCTGCCAATATGTGAAAATATATTAGAGCTGCTTTCTCCATCCATGTTTTGACTGGTCCTGCTACTTGGAAGCATGGCAGAGCTATTACGGCATTCTGGGATAAGCAGTACCTCCCTCTCTATACTGAACAGAAATTAATGTGTTTAGCATTCCCCATCCCATCCCTTTAATGTTTAAATATTTAATTATTTGGATCAATGGGCAATGCGAAAGATAATTTCTAGCCCTTTTTCATGCAGTAATCATCTAAAAGACAATTTCAGCATCCAAACATCCGTACTGTTTTCAAATACTGATGGACCTTCTGATTGTCTTATTTTCAAATGTAACATTTTACAGCCCTATATTTGAAAAAGCCAAGTGTTTGGCTTGTTTTTTAAATTAATAATCAATGGTTTGTTGCTGTTTTACCCAAATTTCCATGTATACCAAAAAAAGGTACCTAAGGTCACTATTAATTATTCATTAGGAAAACATTTAAATGCCCAAATTAAGCCCCCAAGTATAAATGTCAGTTGACTGAATGCTCATTTAACATTTTGCACCTGACTTCATATTTTATTTTTTTAACACTAAAAGTATTTATATTAAAAGGTCATTGTACTTTTTACCATTTCTTTGAAATCAATACAACACCAAAAAAAAAAAAAAAAAAAGGCACTTCCACATTCAAGTGTGGGTCTAATGATGATTTAAACATTGTCTTAATTATTCTGTTATAAATCTTTCTTCTTCTCTATATTTTTTTCACCATAGTTCTACTACAGAATAAGTCATGATCAAATACATTCCTCCTTTTCTTTAAATCATCTAAATATTATTGTTCACTGTCTGGGGACACCTGTAGAGCACATGCTGCCATGGTACACATGAACAAAGCTGAGGGATTCCACATTCAAAGACATACTCTCTTCAGCATGCAGCATGCGCTACAACTCAAGGAGACACCACAAGGTAGTGGCGTGTTTCATTTGGGGATTGGTAGACAACACCATAGGACCAGCAAGCTGGCCGGTTTCATGCCATCTGACTGGATGCTGGGAAATAGATGAGCCAATAGAGCTACCCAGTCAGGAAAAAATGGACTGTACAGTTCTGGCTTAGCT
The DNA here is from genome assembly GCF_019279795.1 of Protopterus annectens. Lineage (NCBI taxonomy): Eukaryota > Metazoa > Chordata > Ceratodontiformes > Protopteridae > Protopterus > Protopterus annectens. The sequence goes on along the minus strand of NC_056734.1, from coordinate 938,503,425 downwards.
CAGTGATACTCCACTTTTATCCCACAGTACAAATGGCCAACTGAGTACATACTGTGGAACAAATGAACAAGGGATTGTGGAGAGAAGAAAAATGATACATGCAAAAATAAGCCAGTATTTAAGAATCCTATTTTAAACAAGTTTTAAAACAAATGAAGAAACCTTAGGTTATTTGTAACTCTATAATCAAGATGCAGTTTCAAAATGTAAAATGGACATACATCTAGTAAAAAATAATGAAGCACAACAGCAAGGAGTGTATGGTCAGATGTGATCTCTAGGTCACTACTAACTCTAATCACAAGGCCTTATTCAGTTCCATCAGCAAACTTAGAAACTGTGTCCATTACTCTGTTAAAACCTAATTTCTAGTTTCTTATTTTGATCCCAAAGGTATTACTAGCATCCCTGCACAAAAATTAGGCTCTAATTTTATAATCACAAGTGAAGCTGTATGTTCCCCTGACTACTAACCATTCCATTTTTATCAAATTGGACCAGATTATATTTGCCCTGTCAAAAGGCAGAAATACTAGCACTGTGGGACCTGGTAACATCCCATGCATTCTGCTAGTAAGCATCAAACACCACTCAGCCATACCTGTTTTATACTTTTTCAATATATGTTTCTCCCCAGATTATAATCCTGAAATATGGAGAATGGCTACAGTAGTGCCAGGTGATGGATACCAAGAACTAGAGATATATTAGCCTTACTAGTATCATTATTAAAGTTATGAAATACATAATTGCCAGGGTGATAAATGATGGCATAAGTTATGTATAAATCTCCCCAACAAATAGTATCTGTAGAAAGTAAATCGTGTCTACTAAATTTAGCCAACTTCTTGAAAAGAAGCACTGAAAGCTTGGGTAAGGGTGTGATTGTCAAAAATCCATACAGCCCAAGCTGACCTTGTGATAGCTTATGACAGCTCCCTGCAGGCTAATATCATAAATCCTTTATGTAATGCATTGGGTATCTGTCTGGCTTTCCAACAGAAACCATAATGTTGATCTAGGGGCTATCTTTACTAGACAGATGAATATCATCAGTAGGAACACACAAGGCCTTGTCCTGGGCCCCTTGTTGCTTGCCATCTAATTTTCAGACATGCATTTAAATTTTAAGGTACTGTGGCTAATAGAAACTTGACATTAACTGAAAACTGGGTATGTCTGTCAAATATCCTTGGACATTCAGTTTCTTCAGGATGGCCTGGACCAGGTGAACACATTGTATTGTCATCAGTGGCTCACCTTAAATGCCAAAATGCATAATAATTACCGTAAGGAAAATAGTACTCTATATTCTTACCACACTGTTGGTTTCCCTCTTAAAACAAATGCAATTATCTGAGACTTGGGCACCTATGTTTTTGTGTATGTTTTTTTTAATAATCATGTTTTATTGAGCATAAATCATTTGAATAAACAGGTGATGACTTCATAACAGAAAGGCCAATTATTCACGGTTTTGAAATTGCATTAGATGTTCTTGTAACATTGGACCTCTTAGGAAGTGGAGAATTATGGATCAGTAGCAGGGCCAAAATATAGTGGAGACATTTAATAGTACAGATAAGGTAAAACCACTCAGAAAAATAAATACAATGGTAGATACAACAAGCAACCTAGTGGCATGGTGGGATAAAATACTTAGTATGGCCCAGATGACTTAGGATAAGTTAGAGGCTTGGAGATCTGATAGAGCTGAAATGGAAGATGGACATGCTGATAGGGGATAATGCTTTACAGTACCCTGCTGGAGGCCATGGATCAGAGTGATCACTGAGCTGGGTATGGAGGATGGCTACTCTTGGGAGGATGGCTACTCTTGGGTGTGTGGCATGTGCATTCTTAGACCACATATAATGGACTCTCCAGCAAAAGAGTAAAACATCAGCACATAGTGAGTAGAATTTAGAGGAAAAACCTTGGCATCCTGTTCTGCATATGTGATTCCTTTAGCTGTACTCAGCTCTTCTCCATATTCTTCAACTACCATGATGGCCTCAGCCAAGGGGAAATACTTTCATCTTGGCTTTTTCATTCTCCTTCTGCCCCTATCAGGTGGCACTGGGAAGCAATCCTTGCCATGACAGAAGAGAGGGAGAGATAGAGCTGTGCAACTGTTGATCTGAAGAGAAGTGCCAGGAAACAAAAAAAAAAAAAGGAAAAGAAAAAATCAACAATAGCATATCTATTGATGCACAATTTATTCACTCAGCAATGAAAACACATAATTTTCATCCATGGAGCAAGAAAGAATATTGAAATTACACAAGTTATGCTATTTCTTCAAAAACATTAACATTTTGTGAATATTTCCAAGAACAACCTGCCTAACTGATATTGTGATTAAATTATCTTAATCGGAACTCCAATGTTTTACTTAAAGTTCTCTATTTATCCTGTATTTGGTAGAGACATTTTTCACCAAGGCAGAAGTAATGCAAAGCAAGTATTAATTCTCTGGTGAACGATATGAATTTGAAATACTGAATAAAGAGTTATACAATTTACAGTCAGTTTTAATAAATTTATTATCACAAAAATTAGAAAATCCTAGGAAACATATTCATCATAATAATGGATGACCTGACTAAAAGATTAAATTGAAGGCAATTCCATATATCAAGATATTTGTCCATGATCTGAGTAAGTATAATGATTATATTTAATGATTAGATAATTAATCTACTTCAAGGATATATTAACCATTCTAGAAAAAGAATCTTTCTGATCTTTTTTGTTGCTAATCAAGAATAAAGTTGTTGACATTTTACTTACAGTTTAATGCTTTTAGGCATCCACAATCTGGAGCAGTCTGTTTGTAGAGGAGTACAAATGCTAACAGCTTAACAAAATATCATCTGCAAATGAAGTTATGCAAACATACAAATTACATGTTATGCCAGTGATACGCATATAGGTTACAGAATGTTTTTGCATCGAGTCTAGAGTCTTTAGTGAACATTGAACATAGTAGTTCAAGTAAAATAGTTAAAAGACACAGAGGTAAGGGGCATCCTTCTCTACCACCTGTCAAGATGAGTGTAGGGGAGTAAAAATTGCCATTAAAATTAGACACAATGAATCATATAAAATTTATAAAATGTAATCACATTTATATATCTGCTTGTAAATATGTATCCTTTAGGATAGTGAAGAGAAATGGAAATGCATTTCCTCAAATGTTTTTGGCACCAAATGCAAAAACACCATGCATATTATTAATAAAAATGCTTCTGTTATATAAAATTAGTTATACTCCAATGCTCTTGCCTTGTGTTTGTCTTGCTTCTATCAAATTCACCAATTAAAGATATCATGTAAAGCAATTAAGAAGTTAACATTCTACAAAATAGTTAATCAACTTTTATCACTTTTCAGACAAATAATCATTAATGAGAAGAGAATTCAAATTATGTTTAAGGATAAAGACTGGCCTTAATGACTGAGCCAGTTATTGATATTGAACTTCTTAATAAAACTGAGTAGTTTAAAAAAAGGAGATATTTGGGATTTTAGTTTCTTATAGACTGAGGTGTCAAAGCCATGTGGCCCTGTTGCTTTACCAGAGTAAAATTTGTAGCTGCCTCTTGAATTTTCTTATGTGTGAAATCTGTCTGTAATATCCTTATAAGGTCATCTAGAGCTATACTAGGGGTAAATCATTTTAGAGTTCCCTGTATCCTTTGATTTTTACATTTTCATTTTTGAAGTAAAAAAAAAATATTTACAGATTTCCAAACAGAAATATTTTTCTCAAATTGAGCATACAGAGTATCTTTCTCTTTGATTAGAGTATTAGTAGAGTTATGATGTGGTCTAAATAAGCCAGTCAGAAGTCTAAGAAAGCAGCTGCTCATTTTGAATATTTTGCTCCTTTCTCAGCTTTGAATAAAATCATCTTAGATGCATGGAAATATTTAAGCTCACATTCTACAACTGCTAAAGAGATGAATCTATTTAGACTCTACCCTAAAATATTATAGCATTATACTACAAAGACAGACACCTATAACATTATATTGTTAAATATCAGCACAGGTAGCCTACAATGTTGTAATACCTCAGGTTCCAACACAGAAACCCTACAGCATTATAGTCTTATGCATAGTAGAAACATTACATCATCACAGTGACATATATACCAGAACAAATGCACATTATTATAGTGCATTTGTTCTGGCATAAACCATTATTATAGTATTGTATGTGTCAGCAGAGACACGCTGCACTATTCTAGTGCTAACTCATGCCAGGACAGATACCTTACTTTAGTGCCATGCATGGCAGTATGACAGCATAGGCACCCTAAACATTATAGCACTATGCATTCCTGTGTTATATATGTTATATTACTTCTATATTGCGAAACTTATAAAAGTAATATAACATATATCCCAATGTTATATATGTTATATGAGTTATATATAGCACAGCTTATAAACAAAGGGATTGTGTCTAGATCTAGGAATGTCATTGTCCCCCTTTACTCAGCTCTCATTAGCCCAGTCATTCAATATAATGCCCCCTTTGGTATGTAAATGTTCAGTCACACGAAACAACTGGAAAACACACAAAGATACCTTGCTAAAAGAATACAAGTCCTAAACATGTCCTACATGGACTGACTCAAAGCCCTGTCACTATACTCAGTATCCTGCAGAATGCTAAGGGGTGACCTGTGTCTGGCATACAGGGCATCCTCCAACCATTACTGATGGATTTACTGCACATCAGCAAGTTAAACTGCATCAGAAACACTTGGTCTTCGAATCTAAACCTCTTCTACAACATCAACAGAGGAGTTTGGTGGGAAAGGTATATTGCCTGAGGATACTGCTGCTGTGGAACAGATTCCTCATCCACATAAAATAATATCCATGGCCATATTCAAGCTCAACTTAGATCTATGGATGAAAAACAGAAAATTTACCCCAGGATTGCACCCTGCACTACTAATTGACAGAGGCAGCTTATGAATGCTTTATGCAATGCATGGGTCTCCTCAAATTATCTATGGTATGATCCCAGTTATTCTCATTGGGGATACTGTGTAATTATCGACCATGGGATGGGTAAGGTCAATCTATAACCAAATGGTGTAGGTTATTTTGAACACCAAAAGGATCATTGGAAATGCATTAAATAAGCCATGGTAGATGTCCACAACAGTTCAGCCAATACTCTGTCTGAGCTGCCATTGTAGCAAACACACTGCTATTGTAAAATGGTTATTACAGTGATCTGGGAAGTGAGAGTTGTAACAAACCCAGGAACAGAAAAAAAATTCCCTGCAGAAAAAAAAATTCCGCAGACTTTGTAATTTACACAGCTATACAGAAGGGAATTGAGTTGGGGATGCAAGAAACTGTGATGAAAACAGGCATTTCTAAAAATAAATAAATTAATTAATTAATAAAAATCCCAGTGCTTCTATTTACAATTGAACTGGGTTGAGGAGGGGGTCTCAGTAGAGAGACATTGTAAATGAGTTATCTTCTTATTTTTTTCTTTTTTTGGCATTACATTGAATGGTTCTATACTTTGAACAGTTCTCAGGACCTGACTACTCTTCCAGTATAGCAGGTATTTTGCATCACACATACAGAAAATGATGTATTTTCTAAACACCCCTCCCCCCAAAAAAGTAGGTAGTACTAGCAAACATTAGACCTTCCAGAGCTGATAAGGGCTCTTTTCTGTAGCAGCAGGCCTCAAAGCACCTCTGGGCAGTCTGTTACTTTTCAATAAAGCCTAGGGTACTGTTGTAGGAATATATAGGTATAATGGCCTGAAGGGGTAAGATTTACTGCAACATTTTTCCCTGACAGGTCAAATTTGAACTTTAAGAATAATTGTTATTTGTGTCATAACTTCCTCATCTCTCGGGTGTTATATCTGTTATGCAATTAATTTGTTTTTATTTATTTATTTTTTTATAACTATTCATGCAGCAGCTGGCCAAATAACTGAACAAGTTGTTTTTTTTTTTTATTTTTTAATTCATCAGATTCTCCTGTGGTATCTGACTTCCAAAGAAAATATTCTCAATAGAAATAATATTTCTGAAAGTTTATGCGGAATAATTGGGAGATGAAATCCAGTTTACAGAGTTTGCATATATGCAGCAACACAGCAAAAGGGATATGAGAAGAAATGAATGGAAATGTGTACATTTTTAAGCTAATGGAGATACTTCATTTACTCAGTACTTATTTTAATGTAATGCTGTCTTGTATTTTAATGTTAAAAACAGAAATTGTTTATAACAGAATTTTGTTGTCTCTCAAGTACGTGCCTTGAATTTAAAGCTGTGGGTAGCCATAATGCATGAGTCTGATTGGTTAAAGGATTGTTTACATCCCTTTGTTGTACAATATTTGGAAAGACACAGCTGCAGCCAAGCAAAGTAAATCTAGAAAGAAAATACCTCCAATTATATCCAAATCTGAATCCTCAAACTAAGCCACAGAAAAAATAATTATTTGATGGTCAGTATGCTTATCATCACTCACTACCACAACTCATTTTAATAAGATAAACACAAATTCAGACTGAAGATTCAAATATTCCCTCTTTCTTAAAGGTGACATGAACATCACCTGGACCAGTGAACTCTGCTTCTCTCACTAAAAGAAACTTAACTGCTTTGTTTGAACCCGGCTTACCTACATATTTGCAGGATTTGCTTGTTATGTCTATTCTCTTAAAATTGCTTGCTTATACTATGGCACATAACTGAGATGGGCAGAGAGACACTTGTGATAGCAATGACATAGCAGTTTAGAAGCACCATAACACTGAATTTAATTGGAAAATCATTCTGCAATAGCATTACTAGCTCAGTATTTTAATACTAATAAAGACAATGAAGAAAACTGGAATTATGAGTAGGAACAGACTGCCAGTAATAACTAAGTTGTTAAAATCTCAGGAAATAGATTTTAGAAAAGTCACATCAAGAGTAAAAATTAAGATGTGAATTTCTTACATGCCATTTCAGGAAAACAACATAGACTTTAGTAATGACTGGTGACCTGATCGCATTTCCTGGTAGTACACTGTCCCTGTATCCCATCTATAATAGTAGAGAGACAGGCAAAGCACTGTGATATCAGCAGAGAGATTTGTGAATTTCTTTTCGTTCAGTTCTGCAGTCATTTCAGTAGGCATATCATTACTTCTGTAGCTTGTTAACAATGAAAGAGTATTTCAAATGATCCTCTTAAACAAAAACAAGCTACAAGAGAAAGGTTCATTCTGTCAGTACCTTGTTATAACAATGCACTTTTTTTTACTTGTTTCTGGAGAATAGGGTCGCTCCATGTACAACATACATTTTTATAATAACATCTCCCTAGGTCTACTCAGCATCTATTTACAATGCTCAGTAAGCAGAGCAATTCCCATTACAGTTCATTTCTAGCACAGTAGTAGACCTACTGCACTGATAACATGGTGCCAAGCCTGCTAATGACATGCTGGAATAAGGATTTCATTTGGCTATTGCTGACTTACATTTCCACCTCACAGGTTCAGGAGATTACAGTGATTTGCCCATGCACGGTCATGTGTTTACTGTAAAGGCAGGCTTTTGTGAGACTTGCAATATAAGTAGCTGGATTAACTCATTCATTCCCACTGAGCTCAGGAAGTTTGCACTGTAACCTCCAATGAATGGGTAGAGCCTAAGCCTTTTGACAGAATCAAATTATGTCCTCACATTTCAAACAAATGTTCGTATCTCTGGAACCATAGCAGTTATGAAAGAGGTATAAATGCCAAACTCTTCAGCACAAACTATTTTTATAGTGGCAGTATTCTTTAGGCTCTAGGTCTTAAACAAAATTGTATAAGTCACAGTAACATTTGTAATATTTTGTAAACAACTTACAATATCTCAGCAACTACTCAAGTTACACACAAACTGGCAGCAGCATTTCATTCATCTAGCTGAGAGCGGTCATGCGAGACTAAGGAGTTCAGTCTGTGCATCTTGGTTGTTGAGATATTTAGAAAAATGTGAAAATTATATCTATATTATCATAAAAACAACAGGTAGCATCTACTTACCTGCATTAGACAGAGATCAAATATTAACACTGTTTAGTTTGCAATTGTGTAAGCTTTAAGATGAAATCTTTTAAAACCTTGTACACAGCATGGCTTTGGAATTACTAATGCAAATATGAACAAGCAATATTTGATGCCTAGAGGCGTCAATAGGAGTTAATTGCAAAGGCACCTGGCGGCATCACTCATATGTATTGAGTTAAGGTGTTTTTATGTTGAATCTCTTTATCGATAGAGTGTTGACCTGACTCCATTTAGCTGAAACAACCACTAACTGTTAGATCCATAGAATCAGTTGTCCATGTAAAAAATAATATTAAAAGTCTTACTGTATTAAATGCCTTGACTGTCTTATTTCGCTATATTAGTTACTTTTCTAACTTGCAATCTTACCCTGTCAAAGACCAAAGTGAAATGCTGCAAAAGAAACTGTTCTACTGAGGTGAATAAAAAAAAATGTGATTTTATATATATATATATATATATATATATATATATATATATATATATATATATATATGTTAAAAATAGGAATATCTACAGCACTGCAACTTCTGGAAAGAAACAAAAATGGTATTATGTCACAAAACTAGAGACAAACAACTGCATTAAATCCCCAGATATATTGCTGGGAGCATCTGTCTTGTCCACCCTACATACTCAGAGGGGAATCCCTTACCAATTTACATTAGAAACATCTGCAATAGTCTCACATTTACAACACATTTGCTGAGTTACTGCAGGATTCTAGCCAGTTTTCATTGCAACCTTACCTAAAATGTACTATGTAATGTGTCCACTCACACGCCTCTTGTCTCAGTACATTATGATGTGAAACGTCATGTCCCTATACCCAGCCTCTACCTTACTTTAGATAACATTTCTTTCCTGTTCTCTATTCCTTTTCTGGCTTCTCTATGTATATTCTCTACCATACCTTTACCACCTCCTCACTTCCTGTCTCATTCTGCTGTCACTTCCCCACCTTCTGTCTCATTCTGCTGTCACTTCCCCACCTCTTGTCTCATTCTGCTGTCACTTCCCCACCTCCTGTCTCCTTCTGTTTTCACTTCCCCACCTTCTGTCTCATTCTGCTGTCACTTCCCCACCTCTTGTCTCATTCTGCTGTCACCTCCTCACCTCCAGTCTTACTCTGCTTTTCACTATGTGTCTCTCCACTTTAACTGTCTCCACTATTACTAACTAAATTAAGATAGATGAAATTAAAAGACTACGATGGTTCTGTTAAATTGTCTGTTTATATTTAATGCATATGCTATTCCTCTCAAGTAAGTACCTTATGTTTTGTATTGTTTTCTTAACTCGGGGTTTTCTCCATAGGCCTCCACTGAAACGGGGCTTTTGCCCAGCCAAACCATCCAGGTAAACAAATGTAAATAAATAGGAAGGCAAGAGGCTTAATAAATAACTCAGTCAGATATTAGTTTCTTTGGTACAAGGTTTGATTCCCTCAGCCCTTATATGCTTACTGCATGACCTTGAACAAGCCATTTAACCAGACAGCACTTCTACCTTGCTCTTGAAAAGGGACGGTGTAGCCGGTGGGAGAACGTGGTTAACAAATAGTATTATTATCATTATTATTATTAGATGCATGATAAACTATATACGGTCAATGATAAAAACTGAATTTTCTGGAACTTATCTGAAAGACCTTCTGCACTAATCATTGAACCAAGCTCATTAGCATTTAAAGTTATATGCCCCATATCAAACATCCATTTTTAAAGCTGAAATATATATATGTGCATTAGAGTGATCACTACAAATTATCTTTAACACAGTACTATCCATGTCAGGTATTATTTACATCAGATTTGAAAACCAAGTAAACACTAAATGCATTTTTGATAACACAACTTTTCAGTCCCTGGAATCTATATTTTAGTACATTTCTCTCCCTGGTGTCTTTGATTATCTATCAGAACAGGAGAGTTTAACAGAACCATTTACAATGGACTTATTTTTGAACCATTACTTGCAGCTTATTAGCTTCCTTTGGAGACATGCCTTCATGAGTCTCTCTCAGCACAATCTCTTGACAATCACAATTTTTAAAATCTCCATTTCCTCATTTCTACTCAGCAAGATTGATTGCGATATGTCTTATTGGTCATTATGCACCTTTAATATCAATGCATTTTTCAGATACAAATGTCACCAATTTCTTCTATACAGCTTACTGTCTTTCCCTTAAACTATACAATACCTTGATTTATCTACTTTAAGTATTACTCCAGCTTCAGAATGTAGACTTTCCCATGAATTTTTGATTCTCCAGACTCTCTAAGTCTAAGGGTGGTATTCATAATACAAGAGTTTGCAGCTACGCAGTCGTTATCCGCCAGGGGAACTGTTGCACATATACGTAAATATGCTAAGCATAAGTTATTCATGCTGAATAAGGAAAAGTGAAGGTGTTTTGAAAACATCTCCCACTTAGAACAAAAGCATAAAGTACCCAAAGTCAAGCCTTAATCACATACAAAGTACTATATGAAAGCTATAGCCTTCATACAACTTTTTATGCATTTGAATATTGTAGACAGATGGACACAGCTATGTACAGACACACTTGAAAGACTTAAAACAAGTGGTAGACTGTGAAGCTTTTATTATTAATAGCTTAAAAAGGGCTTTTGTACATTTTATAGAAGTGTATCCTTATTTGAACACCCTGATGTTTTCATTAAAGTGTGTACAGGGGAAGATAAGAAAGACTGAAAAAGGGGAGACACAACAAAGAGGGAGATAAAGAAGGAGCACATCAAAAGAATTGTGCTGGAGGAGGTGGGAGAGGAGGGGCACAATGTTTTTGAAGGTGGATAGATCCCCTATTTTTTTCAAATAGTTTTATATAGAAGGGTACTGTGGATGGGAAATAGATAAAAAGGGGTAGGAGAAAGGATAAGGGATGAAGGGGTGATGAGGAGTAGTCAGAGCAAGTGTCCCCAGTCCATAAAGCCTTAAATGTTTCCACTACCTGGTGATACAGTGGAGGCCTGTGGTGGTACAGTGGTCAGCCCCAACTGGGACAGCATGTCTTGAACATGCTGAAGAGAGGCTTCAACTGGCTGAATCCTTCTGACCAGGAAGTGCTCCAACACATCATTAACCAAGTCCCAAAACCCCGCTCAATGAAGCTTGTCAAACTGCCTCATGCCTGGGTACCTGCAGGACTGGTAATACCTCCCCTTTCTTGCAAGTACATCCCCAGATGGGAAAAATGGTGAGCATTCCAGATTCTAGGAGGTACGTACCTGGGACACTCTAGAGGATTTTGGATATATAAAAAATGAACATAAATGGAAGAGAAAGAAAATAACAAAGAACAAAAGAATGGAGGATTTTGGATATGTGAAAATGAACATAAATGGGAGAAAAAGAAAATAATAAAGAACAAAAGAAAGCAAAATTACAATAAGAAAAACAGAGAAAATGGGAAGGGGAAACAGACAAAATTGAGAATACGCACAATAAATTCTCACATCATTTCACACATTATTCATTTTCATAATTTAAATCATTTGTATTTAGTAATTATTTATTTCAGTAAAATAATGCATGGGAAGTGATTATGCAGACTTTTGGATGGAATGTATGGGAAGTGCTTATGCTTACTTGGCAGGGCAGTGCTTGCTGTCAAGTTATGGTTGGGTTTACATGTTGCAATCTAGTATACAAACATAGTGATCATATCTGTGCCTGATGTGTGTTTCTTTGCAGCACTGCGCTGAAAACACCCTTTAGAAATATTTAGATGTTATGAAATCAGTTAAAGATTTCATAAAAGTCTCAAGTTTCATAAATAGAAGTCTAACCAAAAAACTCCACTCCCTAAAAGCTCTATTTACCCTAGAGAATGCTGATGCCTTTGCAGTCACTGAGACATGGTTTAAAGCCGCGGAGAGTGCACCAGCAGGGCTAGGTTATAATGCCTTCCACATATTTAGGCCAGCTACTTCACAGGCAGGGATAAAGCTGGAGGTGTCTCTATTTGCATCACAGATAAATATACTTCATGGCTGGTCAAACAGGACAATGCACTTGATCTGCTCCATGTTCAAATCACCACAGGCAAAATCTAATACGACTTCCTTGCAAGCTATAGGTCCCCCTCCATGACCCAAGAAACCCATACCATGTATTTCAACTTATTAGAAACACTAACCATCCAACCCAATACCATATTCATGGATGACTTTAATTACCCCACTGTTAACTGGGAATCCTACACAACACAAAACGTACATCCATAGAGATTCCTGGATTTTGTAAACACAACTCCCTGGACCAGATAGTTAATACACCAACCAGGGGTGCACCATACTGGATTTGCTCCTCACTAATATAGGAGAGTGCTGCACAACCCCTACTGCAATGCCTTCCCTGGTAAGGTCAGACCACAAAATGGTCACCTTTAAGGTAAAAATAAAACCTGGACCAGTAGCTTAACCTAGAATATTCAGGAACTATTCTAAGGCTAACCTCCTACTATTAAGTGAGAACCTGGCAAAATTTCAAGCTCCCATAAACTATGTGAACACTGCTACCTATGCAGAACTGTTCACAGAAACCCTGTACAAGCATGTTAATAGCTGCATAGAAGCAGCTGTACCCACCAGTAAGAAGTATAAAACTAACACAAAAAACAAGCCACCCCGGTGGAATCGCAACATCAATAAGCTGTATCACAGGAGGAAGAAAATAATGGCAAAAATTAAGTGGTGCAGCACCCAGCAGGATAAAGGCCCTCTCACCAAACTATACAAACAACTCAGAGGACAAATCATGTATTTATTTATTTACATTTGTTGACCGGGAGTGTCCGACTGGACGTAGGTCCATTTTCGGCAGAGGCCCGGGGAGAAAAGCTCCACAGTTAAAATAAACAGACAGTAGTTACATTGGATTGCATAGCGATTAACAATTTGATTAACATAGCAATTAATTACAAACATATTTACAGATGAAGAACATAGTACATCAGTAGACAACTAGAATCTTTATCTGTGAAGTAAATAACAGACATTAGCAAATAAACCTCCAAAAAGACATTAACAAATGTTACAGTAAGAAGTTCCTGCTGTATAATAAGTACTAGGCTTATGAGCCACTGAGCTTGCTATAATCAAGGTAGTTAGTGGGGTGGAAAGAAAGGTAGTGATTGTATGGGGTGGATGATATTAGAGTGGCCAAAGCCAAATTTGAGGTAAGCTTAGCTTCCTTAGCCAAGGACAACCAAAAAGCATTATTTAGCTATGTCCACAACCTCAAAGGCAATACACAATTGTGTGCAGAGCTCATTGTAAATGGAGCCACCTATACTGAGCCAGAATATATAGCAAACCTACTGGATGATAAATTCAGCTCCAACTTTGCCCCTCTCTTGCCCTCAACTTTCCCTCAGGAAATATCATCAAATATACCTCACACTACTATCACTAGGGAACAGGTCCTTAATGCTCTAAGACCAAGAACACTGCATCAATGGGCTCAGACAATATCCCAGGATGTCTTCTAAATAGTATGAAACATGACCTGTCAGGACCTCGGGAATTACTATTTAACTGTAGCCTCCAAACAGGCTTTGTGCCTCATGAATGGAGAAAGGAAACAGTCATCCCTCTGCACAAAGGTGGGCCATCTACAGGTCCTGGAAACTACAGACCCATACGCTCACTAGTCATATATGTAAAGCCATGGAAAGAATTATCATGGAAATGATCAGAAGAGATATAGTAAATCTCAAGACACTTGACCCAACCCAGTTTTGTTTCATCAAGGGAAGATCATGCTTAATCAACCTGGTGGACTTCTTTGAGAAGGTCACCAAAGCAATGGATGAGGGCAAAATTGTTCACAAAGTCTACCTTGATCTGGCCAAGGCATTTGATACAATACCCAACAATACCCCACTCGAACATTGTTGACAAACTCAAGAGGTTAGGTACAAACCCATATGCCACCCGGTGCATAGCCAACTGGCTCAGAGACAGATGCAGGAAGTTAGAATTGGGGAGTCCACCTCTACAGAGAGGCCAGTCACAAGTGGAGACTCTCAAGGATCAGTCCTTGGACTGCTCCTTTTTGGCATTTACTTCTCAGAAGTCAAGGCTAATGTCAATGGTCTCTGGCTGACTAAATTTGCAGGTGATTGTAAATTGGGACCTGTCGTTGAATCTCACACTGACACAAATGTTCTCCAGGAGGGGCTGCCAAAGATAAACAACTGGTGTCAAAGCCATGGACTAAAACTAAATGCCAAGAAATCTATAATAGTATCCTTTGGGAAGTCATACAACCCTGATAACTATAATATTGACAACACACCCCTTAGAGTTGAGCCAGTAGTCAGGGACTTAGGGACAGACATAGATAGTAATCTAGCCTTTGACAATCGTGTATCTACAGTGGTGAGGAAATCCTTCTATATTGCACAACTTATAAACAAAGGTATGGCATCCAAGTCCAAGGACGTCATTGTTGTACTGTATTTGGCCTTCATCAGACCTATCATTGAGTACAATGCCCCTTTTGGTATGTACCTAACCAGGCATATCCAACAATTGGAATGTCCCAGAGGTTCCTCACTAAAAGATTACAGGGCATAAGTAAAATGTCCGATGTGGACCACCTCAAGGCCCTATCCCTGTATTCTATCTCCTACAGGCTTTTGAGGTGAGATCTATGCCTGCCATACAGGGCATTCTCAGACCCCACTCTGATGGACCACCTGCATATCCACCAAACAAGCAGCACCAGAATTACCCATTCTAAAGACTTAAACCTTGCCTGTGATATAAATAGGTCCTGCTGGAGAGATAGGTATGCATCCCAGAGACTACCATGTCCATAGAACAGGCTTTCCATCAATGTGAAGCAGAGTTCCTCCCTAACCCAATTCAAGTGCATCTTGGACAATTAGATGGGAAACGGGAACATCATCCCTGGTTTGTCACCTATGTCTCTAAAGGACATATGTAACCTGTAAATGGTTCATCTCCAAAACCCCTGCTTACAGTTATCAAGGGCATCAGAACTTGTCAGAGATTTAGGATGCATTGCTAGGCTTAAAAAGGCCCTTGTGGCCTAGTAAACACCTATGATCCTATGAACCTATAAGACAAAATACTGCACTTGCAGACTGACACATCTCTCACTCTTGCTTGCAGTAATCTACTGAAAGCAATCTAGTGTTTCAGTTACTATGCTGTATTAAGTATTTCTTTGTAGATGTATTAATGAAATAGGTTAAATATGCAATACTATGTACTACTTTATTCAAGCTTAGCAGTGGGTTCAGCTAGCCTAGCTGTTTATTCATTCCTGCTGTGGCCTGCTGTAGGCAATCTGCACCTCAGCTATAAGACAATTTTTTTTTTGCTTAAATGTTTTTATTGATTTTACAAAATGAATGTAATTTCATAACTTTGCAACATAAAACATAATTTGCACAGGTTAACAACTACAGTATATACAGTCAACAACTATAAAATCTAAACAAACTTCTTACAAAGGTGTCTAAGTTTAAAAGATATAACACATTTTTTACATTTAAAACTCCATTTCATGAGGTATTACAGTCATCTCTCTCCATTATTTTATTCACTTTCTTCCATGAGTTGTAATTAGATATGTTTTTTTCTGTTTTCATTCTAATGGCTTTCATTCCCATTCATGATACATCCAATATAATGTTTCTGCATTCTTTAAGTGTGGGTGAAGTCTCACTTTTCCAATTTGTAGCAATGGTTTTGCATGCTATAGCCAGTAGTGTCCGTAAAAGTGAAATCTTTGTTCTAGCAACACACTGGGGTATGGGAGCATTAAATGAAATCAAAGATTTAGACAGATGAAAATTATTATTAAAAACTATTTGCAAGAAAAAATTAAGTTCATCCCAAAATGGTTTAAGTAAATGACAATCATAAAACACGTGCATCCAATCTGCTGTCAAGGTCCTTTTACATCTCCAACAGCCTATGTTTTATTTAAACATTATTTACATTTTATGTGGTGCTATGAAGGACCTATGAATAAATTTCCACGTGAACAGTTTCCATTGCAATGAAAGAGATGTTGCTTTGTGGAGAGATGTATTAATTTCTTGTCATTGTCATTTGGCATTTCATTCATTTTATAGTAGTCACAAATATTCTCTGTATGATTTCATTTTCTTAATTATTTTATAGATGTTTGATAAGCAACCTTTTCCATGAACAGCTTGTGTTGTTGAAAAGACCAAGTGCTCTACAAATGTAGGTATAGTTTTTTTCTGATTGTTAATTGTATTGTCTCTATTCTGTTTAAGATGCACTGTCTTATATCTTATATGCTTAGCCATAGATCATTACCTAAATCAAATTTGTTTCTTATTTTTTCCATTGTTAAAACTTTTCCAGAGTCTAGTAAGTGATGCCAATAAGTCAGTTCATGCCTTCTAAGAGTCTTGGTTATATCCATATCACAAGTGTTAATGTTATTTTCTGTGCATGCAAAATGATATAGCTAGAATGACTGCACTTTCATGTTGGGATTCCTATTTTAAGGGTTTTATATCCTTTTAATATTTTTTTAGACTTAGAACTTATGTGCTTCTGTTTGTTTTCTCTAAAATGTTCTCTCATCATCCAAAGAAAATTATTTTCTACCAACTCAGTATATTGTGACGGTAATACAAGACCTGCTTTTAGCCAGATCTTTTCATGTATATGTTTCCATCAGGCAGAATAAGCTTTATTTACCCATAATTATATTGTTTTATGTTAGATAATAGTGTATATATTTTTATATTGGAAAGACTGATTCCTCCTGCTTCCCATTCATTTAAGTGATGATTCAGAGCTATGCTGGGTTTATTGGGATACCATAAGAAGTTTAGCATTAGTTTATTAAATTGTTTCATCTAACATTTACGAGGAGGTATAGAAAAGGCTTGTATGAAGTATAATATTTTTGGAAAAATAATCATTTTCATTATATAACATCTGTACTCCATTGTAAAAAAAAAAGTATTTATTCCATGTTTGAACAAGTGTTTTAATCTTTTTTGGACTATTAGAGTAATTTATTGTCATTGTTTTATTTAGTTCATTTGTTAATGTAACCCCTAAGTATTTTATTTTATTGTCTGTAGATATGGATTTTTAGAAAAATCCTTATCTACATCTTTCTTATTAGAGTTTAGAAATAATATCTGTGTCTTATTTTCATTAAACAAAAACTCAAGAGTTTCTGAAAATGTCTAATTAAATTTAATAGAGTTTTTAGAGAGGTGTTATCATCCTTTAAGGTTAACAAAATAATATCTGAAAACAACTGAACTTTCATTTCCAGACTATTGTCATTTTCCATACTCTTAATATTCTTATCCATTTGAATATAATTTAAAAGGATTGATTACTAAGGCAAATAATAATGGGAACAAGGGGCATAGGGGCATTCCTGTTTTGTACCTTTAGTAGTTTCTAAGGATTTATCATGAAGTGATTTAATTAATAGTGTGATTTTTTGGGAAAATCCATATTCTTCTAGAACTGACCATAGATATTCCCAGTGGACAGAATCAAATACACTTGTTATGTCTATTTATGTCTAAACTGACTATATTCATGTTATTTTTGCATGATTAATGTAATAAATTAAATATATAATTATTTGAATGTTATCATATATATTTCTGTCTTTTATAAAGCCAGTTTGATCTTCTTCTATTAATGGAAATAGTTGTTTGATCCTAGTTGCATGTATTCCCATAAACATTTTATAATCAACATTTAGTAAAGATATAGTTCTGTAAGATGAACATTCATTTGCATTTTTATCTGGTTTCAAAATAGGTGATATTGTATATTTCCAAGAAGGAGGAATATTGTTGCTTTCCTTTACTAATGTAAACACTTTTAATAGCAATGCCAGAGCTTTTTTGGTTAATAATTTGAACATTTCTGGGATCATATTATCTATGCCAGGTGCTTTGTTTGGCTTTAAGTTTTTAATTTGGAATTTAAGTTCAATCATAATTATTTGTTTGTCTATTAATTCATCTTTCATCTGATAGTTTGGTTTTGATATATTTTCTAAAGAAATAATTTAATATGTTTTTAGATTCTGTTATTTCCTTTTGGGTATTAACTTTATGAATGTATAATTTAAATGCTTCTAGTATCCCTTCTAAGTCTGATATTTTCTTTCTGATATCTGGAATGTATATTTCCTTTGTTTAAATTTTATGATTTTTTTAGTTCTATGTGCTATTCTTTTCTGATTTTTAGGGTTCATTGAATAAGAACATAGTTTGATCTTCTCTAAATGTATCATTGTCTCATGACGTAGTGTCTCTAAATATTTTTATTCATATAATCTAATTCACTTATTAAATCCATCTTTCCCTTCTGAATGTCTAACTTTAGTTCATCTATTCTTGCTTGGAATTCCCGTATGTCTTTGCCCCATTGCATTTTCTTGTTTTTAAATCATGTTAATCCATAACCATATAAATATGACTTCAAAGCATCCCAAATATATATCTCTAACATGTCTTCAGTAAGATTTATGTCTAAAAATGTTTGTATATCTAACATAAAAATTCTTTAAAATCCTTTAAATTTGTTATGTATGAAGGAATTCTAGTTACAGTTATTCTTTGTTTTGGATTTAAATCAAAATCAAAGGTAATTGCATTATGGTCTGACAATGGGCATGTGATGACTTTGACTTTGTAGTTAGATTTCTTGATATGTACGCTCTATCTATTCTTGAATTTGTGCCATGTCAATGAGATTAATGTGCAAAGAATAATGTATTAAGATCAGCATATGCATTAATGTCTATGATATTTAAAGTTTCAGTAAAATCAGATAGCACCTTAGAAATTGTCATTTTCTTTCTCTTGTTTCTAGCATCAGTGTTCTCATCATTCATTACACAATTGTCTGCTACTATGATTATTTCCCCTTAACTCGGTGTACTCTCTCTCTGTCTTTTGGGTTTTCCCAGTTAGGGGTCGCCACAGTGGATCATCATGTCCGCTCATGATTGGCAGTGGAGTTTTACGATGTTGAGTTGCCAGCCCGGCACCCAACCTTCCATGGAAGGCACACACATGCATGCATGCACGCCTAGGGTTAATTTTCGTGTGTCCAATCTACTTGCAGCATGTCTTTGGGGTGTGGGAGGAAACTGGAGCACCTGGAGGAAACCCGCGCGATCACAGAGAGGACTTGCAGACTCCACACAGAAGACACTCCAGCCAAAGATTGAACTGGAGAGCCTCTTGCTGTGAGGTGACAATGCTAACTGCTGCACCAGTGCGGTCCCCTTTAACTTGGTGTACAAGGTCTTCTAAATGCTGCTTGGCTATTTTGACACCTAATCCAGGTATCCAGTTCATAGGTTCATAGGTTCATAGTTCATAGGTTCATAGGTGTGTACTAAGCTAATGGCCCTGGAGCCTTTACAGGCCTAGCCCATAGGATTAACCTGGCATCATGCCACCTGACTTTAGTTCCCAGTGCCTCTGTCGAGTAAAGTCACTTGAGTGATCCATGAGGTGAATTTTCTATTTCCCATCTACTCAGCAAGATTTCTCTTGAAGAGGCCCAGTTTGGTGCTCTGCTTGACATGTATCAGAAGTCTATTCCATAGCATGGGCAGTCTCTGGGTTATGAACCTGTCCCTCCAGCATGTTCTTTTGATTGTGTTAATGAGGTTGAGGTCTCTGGAGTGTGTGGTGTTGAGGGATTGGGATTTCTTTAGATGCAGCATTTCTAACAGAGCCGGTCAGACATGGTTTTGTAAGTCAAGCAGAGATTGTCTCTAAGTAGGCGATATGAGACAGAGAATAGTTGGAGTTTTTTTAGTATGTCCATATAGGACAAATATTTAAGGGCTAGGATCCTCTTTGTGAGGTACTTTTGCATGTTTACTAGAGTATATATATTCCCATTTATGGATATCATTACTAAACAGAACATTCCTGTTTTGTCATTATATGTATTTAACATTTTTGGCATTAAGACTGAGTTTTTCCATAGGACTGCTACTTCTCTCTGTTTTTGTTTATAGTGCAAACTTACTAAAACTATATAATTATTTGTTTTAATTTTATTTATGTCTTCTTGTAAAATGTGTGTTTCTTGCAAAAATAATCTGTGCATTAATCATCTTCAAATATTTTAAGAGACTTCCCATTTTACAATTATCATTGAGACCATTTACATTAATGGAGATACAGTTTATAGTTAAATTATTACCACTCGAACTGCTAGTCGTGTGTATATATGCTTTAACAAATAAGCACACAGATTTAACTAAAGATAATGACTTAGTTTCATTTGCTGTAGCAAAGTGGTTACAACTCATAGACACCCAAAAAAGAATAAAACAATAAAACCTTAAAGACTGACACAAAAAAAAATAAACCTCCTATGGGGAAACAAACCCCAGCTTTGAATAGACTAGTCATTCAAGCATATCATCTAACACCCCTTCCAAGAAACATTTCTCAACCCAATTATCTAAACATTTTGTCTAACAGAAAGAAGCTTGCTTTATCTTTTATTCTATTAATATCAGACATTTTTCAAAGAACTTGATTTTTTATCCAAGAAAAAACATTTAACATAACCATATTACTATATTAAGCATATTCATTTGATATTAAAATAATACAATAATACATTGACTTTTTGTGTTTGCTTATAATATACAACAGCTGTCCTTTTCATAAGAATGGATTAATATTTATTATTCAGTTTAATTTAACTAATCAGCAAAAACAGTTCAGAATTACAAAACTGTATAACAAGGTTCTATCACTCCAATTAAACCCAGTGAAGCTGCTGTTATATTGTAGAGTAGCAAGAAAAAAACATGCTGCTCCACACCATCAGAACTTTTATTAAAACAGACAAAACTTTGAGATAAAATATCCTTCTTCAGTGTCTTTACATACAACAAGCATAAAACCAGCATTTTTAAACACAATATAAGTACATCACATGACACAGCACAACTATCACTGACATCAATTAATAAAAAAATTTAGTCTTTTGCTCTAAAGAACAATGCACCATACAAGAGAAGCAACGTAAAAATAGTACCTAAAATATATATATAAGGAGACCTTTATCATTCCATTATTCAATTTATTTCAGAAAAATATATATAACAATTCAATTAAAAATAAAGTTATTTTATTCTCTGTTGTTTAGATTTTAAAATGGGTTTAACTGTGACTTGTTTATTAAGTCCTGGATGTCTATCAGCTTCTAGATGCACTATCCATTCATATTCTTTCATGTCTATATTATTAATTAAATCTCCACATCTAATATATGGATGTACAACATGGATAACTCTGAAACTAAATTGATGTGTATCATCAGTTAAACTAATGTGATAAGCCAAAGAATTTGTAAGTAACTTTCTCCGAATTTCGGACTTATGTTCTATTATTCTATCTTTTAGCCTTCTCACTGACCTCCCAACATAGAAACCTGAACATTTGTTGCATGTACAAAGATATATAACAGCTGGGGTATTGCACGGAGCAGTACAATGAAGACTAAGAATCCTACCATTAGTGGGGTGTAAAAATTCAACTGTTTCTTTATATTTACACAGCAAGAACAATTGTAGGAAGGAAAATTCCATTTCTATTAAATCTAGAAAGAGATGCAGTGTTTAAAGAAAAAGTCTTTATAACATAACAACTTTTTAAAGTTACTACAGTTTCTATATGTAAAAAAAAGTCTTTCCAGAAGCCATTTTATAGCCTTTAAAATGCTCCAATTTCTCCTAACAATTTGCTCATCCATCTCACTACCCCTCTTATAAGTCATCAGGTACCTTAAAGGTTGTACTGATGTTGAGTTCATATTTGCAGAATTTGCACTCCCTTGATTAGAAAAATAAGGTTTTGCACTTGAATCTCTCATTTGTAATGCTTCATTTTTAGCTAGTTCTATTTCATCTTTATTATATCCCTTTTCTAGGAAATTAGTAGTCATTTCCTGCATCTGTATCTCACAGACATCCAGAACGGAACAAGAAAACAGACTTTTCAGCTCATGACCTTTGAGGGAAGCTGAGAAACAATTAAGCAAGAAATTTCAGTTCTTCTAAAAATGCCCCTTGCTTCAGGAGTGCTTTAGAGCTTTGTCTCCTTCTAAATGGCTGTTTGTAAAGCCTAAACATGTTTCTGTAGTAAGAATCACATTTACATTTACCTGAGAGAAGTTTTTTTAAAACTGTAATAAGTCTTGTTCATTCCATATAAAAAATAGAAAAACATTTCTTTTCACGTTTAAGAATGTACTAATCATTAAATCAGTTAATCTATGATAAATTCATAGACAAACATTTAAAAAACAGAATTATATCTTATGTTTCTTAAAGTTTACAACTTATTAAGAAATCTATATTTAAACTATATGTTCACTTAAGTGCCTTTTTAAGCTGTAAATAACTCTCTCTGCAGGATTCACGAAGCCTCCATGTAAGAGTTAGCAAGTCTTAAACCACAAAAACGGATGCAGGAGACTCGACTGCAAAATAACTCAGTTTTTGGAGGCAAACAAAACACCTGGTTTAAATGAGTACATATCAATTTTGCCTTTATTAAAGATGAGATCTGCCAAGATATAAAACACAGTATTACAAAATATAAAGTGTGTTTACAAGAAGTTGACAGCAGATGGCACTAAAGTCAATACGAATGTGAGGCTATGGTGAAAATTACCTAGTTAGTATGAATGGAATTGTTTTTAACATTAGGATTTTAACTTATTTAACTATTTATTTTTCTATTTATATATAATATATATTGGGAGAATATGAAGGAACAGTTTTTAATACAATAACATTTTTAATGATTGGTATTTATGAAGTTTTTATGAAATGACTTTTGAAGTGCATTAACAATGAGGGCAATATAATGAATTATTAATTAGATTAGAGGCTTTATCTGACGTTTCGAAAGTATCTTGTGATTTGATTGGTTACTAATTTTTAAATCAGTATTAAAGATGTATGTTTTAGCTTGAAATGGAATCTGATGAAGTCCATTTGGACGAAAACGCATGTATTAGAAAGGCGTTCATGCTTTTGGATTGTTACATTTTTATTCGTGTTTCTGTGTTCGTGCTGGGTGAATTGGTTTTATACATTAAAACTGAGTTATTTTGCAGTCGAGTCTCCTGCATCCGTTTTTGTGGTTTGGTGACTTTGGTTCGCTATATTTTCTTGGTTTAGTTAGCAAGTCTTACACGGAGGCTGCAGTTAAACGGGATGATGTCAGCATGCCATGCATATTCATGAGGGCATGCTGAATCACACCCTAGGCTAACACGGTCTGTGTAGCAATGTAGGGGGCGTGTCCGCATGGCGAGACCTGCAAAGGGACACGCCCCCAGAAGAATCACAGTCCCAAAAAGAAACTCCCACGAGCGAGTCCGCGGAAATGTCAAGAAACACAACAGCACACATGCCCCTACAGACTATTAACCCAACTGAAATGTAAAACGTAAAAATGAACAGTTTAATTTTTTTTTTTTATTTCAAAAATGTTTGCCCATAATTGTGCTCGTTTGCATGGGTGTGCCCTTCACTCAGCCACAGTTAGCAGTCATTGAAAAAGCATATAAGCTCTAAATATGCAAAATAAGCCAAGTAGCAATAGCGTAGTGATAGAGACGTCGGCCAAAGAGGAGGCAGTCACGGTTCGAGCCCCAACAACATCATTTTTTATTTTAGTGAAATAAGCACAAAACAATCCCCTGACATATATCTATATATATATATATATATATATATATATATATATATATATATATATATATATATGTACAATTATAATTTAAGTAAAATGCAATGAAATGGGCCATGTTTTTATGAAGAAATCTGACACAATAAAAAAATAAAATATCTTATAAGTGCCCATAGCTGAGCAGCGCTCTAACAAGCTGAGTATGTTTGCCTGCAGGTGACCAGTGGTTTAACAGGTGTAATAGGAGTCTCCGGAGTTGAGCAGTGCTTTAACACGCTGAAAGTGTGTGCCCGTAGTTGCGCAACATTTCACACAGTGTAATATGCGTGCTCATAGCCAAATAATGCGTTAACCAGCGTAACCCGTTTGCGCGGAGCTGCCCAGCGCGCCAACCGGCTTACCGGTGGGCAACATTGAGCAACCTGTATCAAAGCCACCTTTAAACAGACACACCTCCTAGCCTGTCTAGACAGTAGTAAAATAAAAAAAGCAATGCCCAGGCTCGAACCCAGGATACTGTGCATCATAGGCAAAGTACTGAACCACTAAGCCATGAAAGCTGCACTGAACAATGCAGTATTAGCATATATATATATAGGAATGAATGGAAATAGAAGCATGACAAAGCAGGTTTTGTGAAGCTGATACAATTCCAAAATGGCCAATCATAGATAAGTGCGGGAAAAATGGCATATATAAGCCCCATAGGTGGGAATACACAGCATAACTGATTGTGGAACCTATTTGCAGTCAGGATGGCAGATGTAGGAGAGGGTAGTCGCTTTTGAGCACAGAGGTGGGGTGTTGAGGAGTCCAAATACATGGTTTGGCTCCTAGTCCATGATCATGAGGCTCAACTCATGCAGGGCCAGGTTCTGTGGGTTGCATATAAGGCAGAGGCATGGAACCGGTTGGCACATGATCTCACCAGTGCCACAGGCATACCAAGGACTGGTGAACAGGTCCGTCACCACCATGCAGACCTGAAGAGACAGAAGCAGGACCAACTGAACCATTGCATCCAGGAGGCAAAGCAAATGCCCAACGCCCCACTACTGAGTAAGTATCCATGTAATTATGTATGTAAGGAATTATCCAAGCTAATATTATGGAGATGTATGTTCCAATATTACTTCATTTATATTACAGCTGCAGGTGTGCATTCCGCGAATCGGCGAGCCTATGGTGATAGGCTGGAGCAGTTGTGCCACCAGGCAGGTTAGTAATTATATTTCTGTAATTGTTATACAATATAAGTGAGACAGCTTGTAAAAGAGTTCAGTGTAGTTACATATTAATAAAGTTCAAATAACACTAGAAGAATGATTCTGCTAGTACTGTATGATTAGATAAGTGATGCAGCCTTTAATCTAGAAATAAAAAGTAAACAAGTCTAAAATAGTGATTACCCACCTGAAGTGTAATATCAGATAACCTGCAGCAGCCTGAAAATCAGTGGTAAACAAGCTAAAGATAATAGACGTGTCAAATACATCCCCTTAGAAAATCTGCCATATGAAACAAGTGAGCCTGTTGGAAAGGATTGTTGTAATCAAGTATGACATGTTAATAACGCCTAGAATAAAGTACCATCTTGAATTGTAAAAATAAAACAAGTGAGAGTGTGAGAAAGAGGTATGACTCGACCAAGAAAGCTGTTATAACTTCTGAATAAAGTATACTGCAGTCAGTACATAATTAAATGAATGGGACAGCCACAATCAAATAGTGAAATGTTTGAAATAAAGTACTGAAGCTGGAATGTGTCTGTCCCACAATTTGTATATGTTGCTGTACCCTTGCAATATGGAGATAGTATGGTTGTATGAAATAATGAACATTCACAGTTGTCTAGAGCCATATAAATGAAATGTAGCAGGATGCTATACCTGAACATAGCCAGATATGAAATGTGTATGAATAAAAATGCAATGTATATTAATTTAGCAGTAACTGTCCCATCACCAACATTCCCAAGGTTACATATAGGAAACTGTACTAAGACCTGTAGGGTATATATATCTGCAGCTACTGGAGATGTACAGCATATGTATATGTAGTTGAAGTTGTTAATGAAATATTTCTTCACCCTACCCTATATTCACAAATAATGCCATTCCACAACAAACTGGGTATGTGTATTCACAATCAGTTCCTATGGACATTTGTCCTGTTGGTTCAAACATATTTGCATGTACGTTTATGCATGTGCCCTGTTCACATATCCAAACCTGATGGCCTGTTGCCATCAATCGACCCTGCATGCTGTTGGATTGTGTACTGTTGTTCAAAATATGCATGTGTTATGCTTGCTGTTCAATGTTTGGAATTCATGGGTGTTTGGTTGATGGGAATACTGATGCATGCTGTTACAACTAATTTGGAATGGTATTGTTTGCTACTAACCCAAAATGTCATAAAATATTTCAAAACATAGGACAACAGGGAAGGCGGGTTTCAGCAGACCCACCTCTTCCACCTCAGCTGGCGAGTGCACCTGGCACTAGTGCCCAGCCCGGAACCTCCTCCAGTGGCCCTGTGCCACCTTCAGGTGGAAGCACTGCAGGGGATGGGGCTCATCCCCCCTCTGCAAGCGTGGCCAGAGGAGACCGTCCACTCACCCTCCAAAGTTTCCGGTCTGTGGTGCATAGCGAGATCAGGCATTCTGTGCTTGAACCCCTATGCCAGCTTGAGGCTCGGGTGGCACAACTCACGGGTGTCCCTGCTGCCCGTCCTACACAGCCCCCAGCACAGCCCCGTCCTGGGCTGTGAAGGCACAGTGGCAACTGCCCATGGGTGGGGATCTCAGTTCCACTGTTGCCATCTGTGGGCTCATGGGCTCGTGATATCCCAACATCCATCCCCGTCAATTGTATTTCCCCCTCATGTGTCATACTCCGCCCCTGTATGCGTCTTGTCTGTCTTGTCTGTTAACCTCCCCTACCTACCTCCCCAAATATACCTACTTCCTGTACCTCACATTCCACTCTCACCTGAAAAAAAAAAGGGCACTCTGTTCCCGCAAAAAAAATACGCCCCATACATAGCTGCCCATTTTGTAGACATGTCTGCTGGACATGTGAAGTGGTAATTACAATTGGCTGTACAACATATTTTGTTGTCCTCACCCCTCTCTCAGGGGTGGAAGGTTTCAAATTTCACACCAAATTATAGACATATGCACAGCTGTTGCTGATAAAGAAATGGGCAGCTATGGGCCTTTCCTACATCCTTCCTGCAAATCCCGAGCTTGTTCTCCTACTGTCCTACCCTCTTTGTGCCCCCTTTTTCACCACTGTCCTATCTCCCCATTTTCTTTTCTTTCAAAGAAATTAGCATGGGTGTGCGTGAGAGTAAGCACTTTTAAGCAGTAGTAAGTGGGTGTGCGCTTGTGTGCACTTAGCTAAGCGTGTGTGCGCAAAGCTAAGTGACAGTGCGCATTCGTGAGCTCCGCGCAAACCAGCGCTAACCCGTTTACAACTGATTAAAAGTGTCTTAGTCACTCTGAATGACAAGGCTTGTAGTCTGCTCAGTAGCAAAATAAAATTCCTCTGTCAGTCTCGAACCCAGGACCTTGGCAACACTAGTCTGCATGACTTACCACTAAGGCATGACTGATATACGAGAACTTTATGCTGAAAGCAATATATCATGAAATAGTAGGACTGAATGTAAAGGGACTATAGGAAGGCTATTACACGAAGCTTTTCTTGTATCTTTACTGGCAATTCTTGTGGATTTGTATAACATTAGTGTGATAAGAGAAACAGCCATGCTAGTCGGTAGCTAGTAGGTAATAATGTGACAGTAGCATCTTGTAAACCACACACACTATCAGAGCAGGATAAACACTGCCATGTTTGAACAGGTAAGAGGCCAGACCTCGCAACTGGAACTGATTTACAGGGATGTCCCTGATTTGAAAACAAATGTTAACTGTGCCCCACTGACTCCCTGTGAAATGTACTAACAGTAGGCAGAAAGGTGTTTTGTCCCACGTAATGGTAACTGTCAACTACTGAAAGTATGCACTACGTGCATGTCAGAAATGGTGTATTAATACACATGCTCAAAATACCCCACAGTCACAACTGCAGAATATCTGAAATATATCACGGGTGTATCCCACTGATATGAACCATTCCCTGAGGCTGATAAAAGATACACCTGAGAGTGAGTATCTGAGGCCTGCAAGTGTCACAAACTCACAGGCATATCATTCTGTCTGCTGTCACACACTTTGTGAATAGCTGTAGAATAGCTTCCACAAGCACACCCACATGTAGGTGTACAACCCACAAATATCAAAGGAGGTATCCAACTAATAACAGAAGGACAGTGTAGCAGTTTACAAGCACTGCATGTGCCTGCTATCCATAACTGTAAGTACAAAGTACAAGGCGCCACTACTGCTCAGCAGCAAAATAAAATACCCTTGTAGGTGTCAAGCCCCACACCTTGGCCAGACCAGACTGCATGCAGTACCACCAAACCACAACAAACATATAAGGAATTGCTGCTGAAAGAAATATAGAAAGCATTACAAAGAGTGAATGTGAATGGAAAATAGGAAAGCCATAGCAACACATTCCAGTAAAGACACCTAGCAGGCCTTCAAGGAGTGAATGTAAAGGCTAAATAGTGAAGCCATAGCAACAAATTGCAAGAGCCACTGCTGTAAACCAGTTACTCCACAAGTCCCACAGGAAAGCACATACTCCCATTTAAACAGTATTAGTATTATTAGGTGTCAGTTAACATACACACTGAGAAGAATAAACTGGAGGAAGCAATAGTCAGGTGTCAGTACAACATGCATGTCAGTGCCTACAACACAGCCTGAAATATGAGAGACATACCAACCTTTACGCTCACATAACAGTGTCCACAGCATACCAGCATGGTCCCCACCTTGAATATCTGAAAGGGCTACGCCTGCCTCACCTAACATTTTATAGCACTGTCCTGAAATCACAGTGAGAACTGCAATTACCACACAGCAGGCTTCATGCAATTAGCAAATGCTGGCTAACAATTGGTGCAGAGGCCATCACATGCACATCTGCATATACCTACAAAAGCAGCCTGTACTCCCAGTTCACACATGCAATACTTTCATTGCAACAGCCGGAGGGAGAGACAAAGAGAGAGAGAGAGAAAAAAAAATGAATAAGAGACACAGACAGCTGAAAATAAAACAATACAGAACAGCAGGCTAACCAGCAGCAAGCCATCAAAAATAGCAGTGTCCAACAAAGGTAATGTAAAATAATAATGTAATAGTCTACATAATGTGAGCCCTCCATATGTGTTAGCAGTCTGTATATATATATATATATATATATATATATATATATATATATATATATATATATATATATATATATATATATATATATATATATATATATATATATATATATATATATATATATATATATATATATATATATATATGTATATATATATATATATATATATATATATATATGAAGATATGCATAGGGGACATACTGCAACTGTTAGTGAAGGCTGGACATACATATGTATGTGAAGGATGCTATGTGCACATATCAATGTAAGTTGTAGTGCAACGTACGATGTAGGTTATATAGTAATGAATGTTTAGCAGTATGTTAGTGTGTGTATTCGTATGTGTAAATAAAAAGGTATATATATATATATATATATATATATATATATATATATATATATATATATATATATATTATATGTATATGTATATATATATATGTATGTGTCTATATATAATATGCATATATGTATACATAGATAGAGAGGGATGTAGAAATAGATGGACCCAGAATGATACCACAGTACAAGGACAAAATGATTGACCTCAACAATTGGCTAAGCTTCTGGTGTCACACACACACACACACACACATATATATATATATATATATATATATACACACACACACACACACACACACACACACACACACACACACACACACATACATATAATATATATATATACACACACACACACACACACACACACACACACACACACACACATATATATATATATATATATATATATATATATATACACACACACACACACACACACACACACACACACACACACACACACACACACACACACACACACATATATATATATCTGATCTGAGTTATGTCCTTGCTGAGCATTATCCTACTTGCTGTCCCTACAATAAATCTGTCTGCTTCATACAAAATAATGCACAGCAAACACATTTTAGTAACCAGATTTTAGAACCATGTTATACTACTGCTTTAAAATATATCACATGACAATTTCTTCCTGAATAGAGTTATAAAATTATTTATGCTTGTCAATCAGATGAATTAAATGAGTTATAGTAATGTATATGTTTGGAACATAAGTTTTTAACACAGATTATTATGCTGCTGTTAAGTAGATTTTCAAAAACACTTGAATAAATGTTTCATTTTCTATGCCTTCTAAAATAAGACATTTACTTACTACAAGAAACTGCATCATTTAAACTCATTATAACTGACATTTTATGAATTATAACATAGATATTTAAGTAATTATATAAAATAACTCACATTTAGATGTTAAAGGGATCATTTTCCTTTACATAGTCGCATTTGCTTCAGTTCTATTTCCTGGTAGAGTGTTCTTCCTGAATCTGTGATGTGTCAGTGTGATATCTAGGTCAAAGGTTAGACTGACTGCTTTCAGCTTCTCTGTGAGAATTCTGAGAGTTGAAGCTTTTGAAGTAGCTCATGGACACTGTGCATGAGACAGCCCACATCCCATATTGTCTCCCTTAACATTTTGGTGGGAAACTTATTAAAAACTAGTGACAAACATTCATTTAGCAGTGTAAATGTATCTAAACATGACAAAACCTTCACGATGTATTTTACAGGTTATTACAGCCTCTATGTAAGTGAAATTAAGCCCAAAGTTATTAATAAGTAATAAAACTCAATATTTTTGTCCCAACTCAATTTTTATGCAAATCATATTATTTACTGTGTCTATATGATCAAAAGCATTTCTATATGTTAATAAAGAAATGAAAAAGAGAGTAGAAAATAAAAGAGTGTAAGGCAGAAATAAAAAAATGTAAGAGAATGCTATTAGAAGTATATACAATGGAATATTACTTACTGTTTATGTTAATAGAGTTAAAAATAAAACATATTATTTACTATTATTTAGTTCTAATTATTATTAGTTAAAGCATGACAGATTATTTACAAACAAGCATAAGCAGTATAATCAAGAAAGTATAATTAGGAATAGCATTTGAAGAACATATACACTTTTTACAAGGAATAAATATGTTATTATTCTATTAATCATATTTTCATTACTCTTCTCTCCCTGCCCTCCCCCACCCTTTACCCACTACATAATCTAAATAGAATGTCATTGTTTAAACAAAGAATAGAAGAAAAGGAGAAGAAAAAAAAGAGAAAGAAAAAAAATGTATCAAATTACTGACCTTACTTCTCTTTTTCAGAAAGAGAAACAAATTGAATCATAGCTTGTTATTAGTTCTTCAGATATTTTGACTGGTTATTAAACAAAACATTTCTTTGCACACAGAGAATAACTTTGATTAAATCTTTTTCAGAATATTTGTGGCTTTCTGGAAATGCAGGAACTATATTTAAAAAGATTAATAATGAAATAAAATGATGAGAGAAAAAAAACATAGAACAAATCATTTGTTTTTTAGTCTCTTCTTCTTCTCTGAAGTCTTCCACGAAGTTTCAGTTGCCAGTCTCTTTAATGAAGGACTAGCCCATTCCATTTCCTCTATTTTATCCAAAATCTTATTTTTTGATAAACAGTAAAGCAGAGTCTAAGTCATCAAAAATTTTAGGACCATCAGGAAGGAAGATTTTAAGCTTGGCAGGAAACAGAATGTATGTTTTAAACTGTGCTTTTTTAAGCTCCCTTATTAGTGGCAGAAAAACTTTTCTTTTAGCTATTACCATGGCAGAATAGTCATTGTCAAAACGCACAGTTGTCTCATTAATCTTAACAGGAGCTTTAGCCCAAGCAGATTTAAGAACCATCTCTTTATCAAAAGATGATAGAAATCTAACTATAACTGATCTAGGATAGTTTTTGTTAGAGTTAGTATTAGCTATAGATCTATGTGCTCTTTCGATACCAAAAGAGAATGCTTCTGGTAAGTCTAAAGTTTTAGGGAGCCATGTTGTTAAAAAAGAAGTAATATTGTTACCTTCAATATTTTCTGGCAGTCCAAAAATCCTGATGTTATTGCGCCTAGATCTATTTTCCAGGTCATCAAGCTTTGTTTGTAAATGTGTATTTTGTTTCAGCAGAAACTCAATGTTGTTTTCCTCTTCTTGGATTCTATTTTCCATGTCATTCACAGCTTCTTCTATGCCTGACATCTGGATCTTCTGTTGTTGCAGGTCTATATGTAACAAGTCTATTTGTTTTGCAGTTTTTTCTATGAAGGTATCTATTTTAGTATCCATTTTATCCATCTTAGCAGTAAGTTGCTGGATTATAGTTATCAGAGACTGAAGTTCTTTCTTGATGCTGGAGTCTTGAGAATTTGTCTTACTGGAACTCATTTCAGACTGATAAACTGACAGGAAAATTTCCAAAGTGATTTCTGACAGGAATATTGTTAAAATGTCCTTTCTTTTTTAGATATAGTTCAAGAACTATATAAAACAAACATATTTAGAAAGAAAATTACTTCAAAAATTAATTTTTTAAGTAATTAATTCCTGTCAGTGTAATGAAATTGGCGGAGCTGAAGAAATCTGCTGCTATCCTGTGTTCATCCTTGGCCACGCCCCCAGCATGCATTTTTCTGAAGGTTATAAAGTCTGAAACTAGTGTGTCATTATTTAGTGACTTAATTCCTAAATCATTTGCCAGAAAACCACAAATTGAGGAACAAACCAAAAATAAGAAGCAAAAAATCTATTCATTCTTTGAAAATCTGGACAGTTGGGAGGTATAGTTCAGCTGGGGCTGTCTAAGTTTGCCGCCCTTTCCCCTCACAAAACCATGGTCGAATGGAGCCTCCCCCTGCAGCCATTCCAATGATCCATTACTTTGCTATTTCACTCCATTTACCATAAACACTAATGTACATACTGATTTACTTCTAGATGATTTGAACTTCATTTGAAAGTTTTATTTTGCATTTTACAGCACAAACACTAAGACATCTGCTAAACAAACTTGGCATTAAAACTTCTCTGCCCCTGAAACTCACATTCATTGAAACAACATTAAAACCCACATTCAAAGAAAAATACATTTTACCCGTGGCAGATAAAAATTAATTCTGGGCTGCTTTTAAATCATAGGCCCCTTGCATATGAAACATACATGTGCTCTTTGATAACCTTCCTATTGCTTTGAACATTTTTCCAGTAAACAATGAAACAAAGCTGCCCAATTCAGAACATTTCCATCATAAAAGTCTACTCAAACTTCTACAGTCCACCATTATCAGTAAATAATATGCACAATCTCTGAAGTAGTAAAAAAAGTCATCTAAATAATTCCATGTTAAATAAATCTAAGTAATGAATTGGTTGCTGCTAGCAATCATCTTTATATTTCATGACTTCACCAAAAAATAGTGTCTGATGCCCCTGAGGAATAAATTGCCTAAATTACATTAATAATAAGCTAGTAATATTGCAATAGGAAATGGATGGCAAACTGATAACAGGCTCATAGTTAGTGTCTTAACTTTCAGTACAGCAGCATTCACCCCTTATGGGAGTAGAATCAACAACCTTCTGCATTAAAAGCAAGTACACAACATTTTGTGCTACTAGCAATATGAGCCGACTTAGCATAATCAGCACTAAACTTCTCTTCCCCTGCAGCTCTCAGTTCCTTGTAAAATCTACGCAATACACAACTACATCTCAACTTCGCAGCACAAGAAGTCTGGAAAAAGCCAAATTTATTGGGGTGGGTCAAAAGGGCAAAAAACAGGAACACATTAAACATTGCTTGTATAATCTTGGAAAGCTGCTAGAATAAAATGCTGTGTTACCATCATACATTTTACTGCCAAGGTCACTGTGCAAAATAGTCAGAACAGCATACCACTATGCCAAATCACCTGCTTTGTGAAAGAGAGGAAGACTGAAACTTAAATGGCTATCATTTAATGAATTCAGTTCTCACCATAGTTGTCAACCTCTTAGCACAAAACACCTGGACAAACCCAGTAATGAGGGAATACAGCCCTCAAACATATTCAGTGAATTCAGTTCTTGCCATAGCTGTCAACCTTAGCACAAAAAACCTGGACAAAGCCAATAACAGGGTATTGCAGTCCCAAAAATAAGGACACATTTCAAATAGTCATAAACTTAAAAAAATTGCTATAAAAAAAGGTTGTGTTAGTATATATTTATTGCTAGAATAAAAAGTTGTTTTACTATGTCACAAACACAGGGATAAGATGCAGACTCCACACAGAAGGCACCCCAGCCAAGAATCAAACCAGAAAACCTATAGCAGCAATACTGCCACTGCACCATCAAATATGTAAGGAAGTAAACATTCAGAAACCTGAAGTCTGAAATTTAAATGCCTGTCAATTTGTTAATCAGGACAGTCTGACTTGGAACAAAAAAAAAACAATTCTCAGCAGAGGCCCAGGAAAAAATAATGCAGACATGTTTTTGTAACATGGAAGGACACAAAAGCAAACCCACACAAACACAGGGAGAAGATACAGACCCCCCCACACACACACAAAGAAGGCACCCCAGCCAAGAACCAAACCCAAGAACCTATAGCTGTGAGGCATCAATGCTACGTTGCTACCACTGCACCATCAAATTTCAAGCATTGCAGTATTTAAAAAACACAGATATGATACAGATATTGATCAGATCAAATATGAGGCAAAAATCTGCAATTTTTTTACAAATGATGGTGGGTAGGGAATTCAGGTCTTTAACACCTGCATACAAGGTACAGGGTTCAAGCCTGAGGTATTCCCTACCACACCACCATGAGTAATCACCAGTACCCCCCTAATCTTTACCGCATGTTTCCTGACTACTGTGACTATACAAGATGAACGGGGACATGTAGAGATTATAGCACTTTCAATAACGGTGTCACTCATTATTTGGCGGATGACTTCTAATGTCAGATTTTAGCAGATCAAGGATATATACATAAAAAAGAAAATAAAATGGACAGACGTTTTCCATGTGTATACACCATCTGTATTTAAAAAAACAAAACAGAACTAAAACATAGAAGATTATCAGCAATTCCATTTAATCAGATACTGTTGTACTTTCACCTTGTAATGCAAAAGAAAAATAGTTCTGCGGCAATCTGACTACCCAAGCCTCATGACAGTGAATGCTCATGAACCATAGTGCAGTAAAGTACACGTGTAAAGGTAATCCATCAACCCATGCCCTATGTCAGTGAATGCACATGAACCACAGTGCAGTAAAATAGAAGTACATGTGTAAAGGTAATCCATCAACCCATGCCCTATGTCAGTAAATGCACATGAACCACAGTGCAGTAAAATAGAAGTACACTTGTAAAGTTTTGACAATAAGGAACATATGCTTAGAAAACTGACAAGCAGTAACAGCATCAGTTCTAATTGAAAGCCTCATCTAGCTTTTATAGCAGCACATTGTTACAACTCACTTTTTGCCTTTCAGCTCTGGCAGTTTACCAGCCAGCACAGCTGCAAGACCAACAGCTCCTTCTGCATCCACAGTAGCTCTTTCATACTCCAAGAATCGTAGCATGGCAAGCAGGAGCTCCTCATCCCAGGCTGGGGACAGACAGAAATTTAAACGCATAACTAAGGCACAGTGCAGACATTAGAACAATTCACTGCTGCATGCATTCTTCAAATCAGGATGATTGAAATATTATGTTAATGGTCATTCATTTTATTGACAATGCCAATCACATTTATTTACTTCTGTTGTTGGTGTCCACCTATATCCATTATTGCTGTGTTCTTTTTTATGTTCAGCTATCACTAACCCTTGGGACCCAGGTCTATAAATATATATAATATATATATATATACACACACACACACACACACACACACACACACACACACACACACACACACACACTCCTTATTACTCACCAACCCTCGGTTCTCGAAGTGAGACCAACAAATCCTCCTGCTCGTGTACATCCACCATAACGCTCCTCCTGCTTTGACCAACATAATAAATCCCGCTCATGTACATCCACCATAACGCTCCTCCTGCTTCGACCAACATAATAAATGAAGTGAGACCAACAAATCCTCCCGCTCGTGTACATCCAACATAACGCTCCTCCCGCTTGAAAACGCATTTGAACTGACGCGCGCGGTGAGCTCCATTCCGACTGACTGCCCTGATGAGCTGACGTCATCGTGCACTAGTAAAGCACGAAAAAGAAAATGTAAATGCTACTTCCCTTCTAAATAAGTTGTACTGAAATCAGTACAGTGCGTATGCCTCCCGACGTCCCTGGACTGAAGGTCATCTGGCATGGTGTTAGAGGGTTGATGTGGACCTGGATATTGCAGGTATTTACTATGTTGGAGAGTCAGTGTGGATTGGCGCAGGTTTTGTTGGGTCTATATCAGAACATCGAAGTATTAAAACTTCGAATATTCTCATACTGAATACTATTCAGCGAACGCTAAGAATAGCAAAGCTGCAGAACAGCAAATTCTTTCCTCGGGAAAGAATTTGGTTGTCCGTTTCTGTGGCTTCACTATTCTTAGAGCTGTGGTGGAAAGTTACGGGTTGGGTTCAGGTAAGTGTGCAATTGTTTGTATGTTAGGGTTAGGGGCAGGTTAAGTGAGTTAGGGTTAGGGCATGGGTTAGGCATGTGTGCGATAGTGACAGACTTTAGGGTTAGGGGCGATTTAAGTGAGTTAGGGTTAGGGCGCGGGTTAGGTGAGTGTCCGATAGTGACAGACCTTAGGGTTAGGGTTTGGGTTAAGGTAAATAGGTAGATAGTAATGTATGTTTAGTTTAGTGTAGCATTAGATGTAGGAATTTAAGTGTATGTGTGTGTTTGCTGTTTGCTTGATATGCTTGTGTTGTGTATATGTGTTGTGGAGCAGCACATTTTTTCCAAAAAATTTGCTGTTCTGAATGTTCGATATTTTCATTTTTAGATGTTTTGGGACTGATGAAATAGCGTTCACTATTTTTATCTTTCAATAATGTGATATAAATGTGTTTTGTTGATCCATTTGATGATTTGGGTAGAATTCCGAAAAGGCAGTTGGTTTATCATATTTGTGAGGATGTTTTAGCATTGAGAATGCTTTATCCATCAGTGGTTTTGATTTGGTCTGAGATTATTCCCAGTTTAGTTTGGAGGGAGGCTAAAAATTTTACATTGGCAAAATATTTGAAAGATATGGGGGTGCATACTATACGGCATGGGGAGTTTGAGATCAGGGATTCCACATGATATAGTTTGGATGGAGTTCATCTCATTGAATTTGGTCTGGATTTGTTTAACCTTAATTTGGGGTTGATGGTTGAGGATTTAGTGAAATGGGGTATTGTGTGAGGGGAAAAAGCCCTTTCAGGCTGGTGGGCAGAGAAGAGGGACAGGCTTGCCCATTTCTGTTCCCCCTCAACAGGATAATTGGAATTTGAGGTGGTGAAATTTGATGGTGGGAGACTTGGTGTGGAAGGATTGAATTGGTGATATGCTATGGTGAATGGGGATGCTGCCTTTGTGATTACAATGATAAGTGAGCAAGTGAGGGATGTTGCTTATTAAAGGGTGAAAGGGTACGCTGCCCTTATGTTTAGTTATGTTACTTCAATGAGTTGAATTTGTGTGTTTCAGCAAAGTTTTATTGTTTACTATTTCATTATTCTTTACAATAAAGGTCATCAAAAGTCTGTGGGTGTTTGTGTAGGTTTTAATAGGACCGTGACAAATCAAATGCCATTATGAATGTATTGAGTAATGAAGACTATAAAGCAATTAAGACAAGAAGTGTCAGTGTTGGAAGAGAACAGAAAAGGGAACAAATCATCAAGAATACTCAGAAAGATAGACATGATAAAAGCAATGCACAGTTTCAGAACAGGCCAGGACCTATCATGCACGAATACAAATAATAAACTAAAAATAACAGCACAGGCAGAAAAACTCAGAAGAACAGATAAATATAAAGGAAAAGTACAAAATAAACAATTCATGGATGACCCCAAAAAGTGTTATATAGAACTAGGAAACAAAGAAAAAGGAATATAAATACCACCAGAAAGAAGAAATATACACATTTTGGAGAAGTATCTTTGGAGAACTTGTGGAACTTAACAAAGATGCAATCACAGAAGTATAGGAAACAGTAAGAAGTTTAAATGTACACGATATGAAATGGGATGAAGTAATGGCCATAGAAACTGAAACAAAATTAGAAAATATCCTAACTGGAAAACCCCAGGCCCAGATGCTGTTCCTAATGTCTGGCTAAAAGTATTAACATTTTTACATGAAGATTTATCCCCGAGTAAGAACTACTTATATGCACACCCCAAATGGACATCAGCCTGGTTAACAACTAGAAAAATGATACACCTCCTTAAGAGTAAACCTGCATTCTATCCTACAAACTATAGACAAATAACTTACCTTCTGACAATTTATAAACTATATACTGGAACTGATGCTGACAGAGTTTATAGTCATTTAGAAGAAAACTCAATCATTGCAGTAGAACAAAAGGGTGAAAAAACAAAATCATATGGAACAAAGGATCATTTTTTTTAAAATAAAGTTATAATGGAGAATTGTAAAAGCGAAAGAATCTAAGTATGGCATGGACAGACTATAAAAAGCATTTGATAGCATCCCACATTCATGAAAAAATGGTGCTTTCAGATGTATAAAATACACCCTATGTTGATCAGTTATATTACAGTGGCCATGAAACCATGGCAAACCACTCCACAAGTAAGTCATGATAAAAGGCAAATTGGAATAAAAATTCAATGGGGGATATTCCAGGGTGACTCTTTTTCAGCATTGCTCTTTTGTTTTGCGCTTAACCCACTAAGCTGTTTACTAAACAGATTAGGTCATGGTTACGATTTGGTTCCTAGAAAACAACAAAATATAAAGACTTCTCATGTCCTTTTTGTGAATGATTAACAACTGTATAGTTCATTAGATGAAGTACTGAAAGCACAACTGAAAGTGGTCAAAACTTTCTGAGATGATATAAGAATGGCATTTGTTCTTGATAAATGTGCAAAAGCAACATTTAAATAGGGAAAGCTGTAGCATAAAAAAATATCAGTCTGGGACAGGAATGTGATTTAAAGGAACTTGAGCAGGAGGGAGTGTATAAATATTTGGGAATGAATGAAGGACAGACAATAAAACAAGAACAAATGTAAGCAAAACTTAGTAAGGAATATTTTAGAAGCTAACCTCATAAAATTAATACTAAAAACACCCCTGACATCTAGGAACAAAGTCCAAGCTATAAACCAATTTGTTTTTCCTGTTCTAACTTACTTTTTGGGGTGATTGGCCCCAAAAGTATTGAATAATTTGTACAGGAAGCAAGAAAAATTCTTCACGCTTATCAAATGCTATATAAAAATCAGTGTATACCAAGATTATGTATATCTCATTATGAAGGAGGTATGGGCCTTCTCGAAAAATGATTACATGTATAGATCTGCAATCATAGGACTGCATACATATCTGCTGACCTTATCAGATCCAAACATAGTGAATGTTTTGAAACATGAGCAGAACAAGTCTTCGGTGACTTCCTTGCTTAGTTTAGCATATGCATATTGGTGTCAAGCAGGAACAGAAACCAAACCAGAAGTAGACAAAACTCAGAAAACAACTGAATGTGGCAAAAACTAAAAAAAGAAAGAATATAAGGAGAAGGATCAGATGAAAAACCAAGAAATGTGGAAAAGGCATAAGTACTGTGGTAAATATAGAAAACTCCTGGAAGAACTTCATGTCAATCAAGATCTGATGCAGGAATAGTTAATGAAAGGTGAATTTAAACCAAAAACATGAAATGTTAATAGTGTTTCCCAGGATAGTAGACATATATAGTGACTTACAACGTCTGTTGAGCATGTGGAAGAAGCAAACAAATGCAGGTTCTGTAAAACAGAACTGGGAACAGTCACACATCTTGTTGCTGGGTGTGATATACCAATGGCAGAGGGCCTGTATACTGAAAGGCATAACAATGTGGCAAGACAGTTACACTGGAATTGTGCAAACTTTACAACATTGAAATAACTGAAAAGCATTGGAAACATGAGCCACAAACCATTGTAGAGAATGATGAAGCATATATCACATGAGATCACCCATTATCAACAGTTCAAAAGACAGATGCGAGAAAAACAGGTATAGTAGCCAATGTAAAGAAGACAAAAGTAACATTGATCACTGAAATTATTACAGCTAGTGATTACAGTGTCTTACATACAGAGAGACACAACATCATAAAATATCAGGATTTGCAGGCAGAAATGAGGGCAATGTGGAGAAAGGATACCCAGACAATTCAAAAAGAAGTAGAAGCAATGAGTCTCATAAACAAGAAATTACAGTCTTATTTAGATATGCTTCAGATACATATAACTCCATATGAATAACATAAGGAATCATTTATATGCACACTGTTGGTGCTGCTAAGAGCAGTTTTGGCTAATATCAAAGACTGAAGCATTACTAATTTCACAAACTTTAATCATACTTTGGAATGGGGTCCATTCCCATCATGGAATTAGAAACCCAAAAGACTTGGAAAAATTAAACCAAGAGAGAACATAATATTTTAAATGATTCCTGTTATACCCACTAGGCTTTAGTAATGTACAAGTTTTTAATCAAGTGCTAAGCACTGAAACAATTATGGCTGTCACAATTACAATAAAATCTGACAATATCAGACAAAATTAATTCCTGTTAAATCCTGAAAAATACTATTGTTTGCACTAAAACAAGTCTAGTATGAACACCACAGTTCTAAAAACTTTAGTATTTTTATGTCTTATGTTTATAATATACAACTGGTTTATAGATATAGCTAAATACAATGTTCCATAATTCCTGGTTATAACCTTTATAATAATGTTCTTATATGTTAGTTACTATGGTTCCATAAAAATTATTTTTTGTTTCAAACAAAAATAGTTTACCTAGTATTTATTTCTGAGGCTTACTGAGAGCACCATGCCTGCAGCTTTATTATAAATAAGCTTCATTATAGCAAATGTGCAGTTTAACTCATGTCATGGTGTTTCTGGGTATCTGTACCCATACTCAGGAAGTTACACTACAGTATTAAAAATGCAGTACAAAGCTATGTAAACTGGGTGCATTCAACGAGAAAAAAGCTTATGGATATGTATGAAGTTAGCTGCTGTCTTTGACTTTTGAATTGCCCCTTGATCAGTACTGAAGGAAGAATATCATTCTTTAGACAGATGGTAATTGTTAACTTATTAGTGAAATAAGGTCGCAGAACAGCATGTTCATATTACAGTGTCATAGATGGCAAACAGGGACATATTACAGTAGGTCAAAGGGTTTTAACATCTGACCTGTGCTATTGAGTGGTAGGCAGCTTGCAGAAGTGGTGTGGTGTTTTTAATCTTTGTCTTATGAAGGCAGGGACAATTGCCTCTGAGAATGCATGCTACAATAGATTCCACACATGACTCTGCTTAAGATATCTCTGAGGAATGTAAGTGAGGAAATAATCATAGACATTATAGCATTGTGCAGTGATGCTGGAACCACCATTTTGAGAACAAGAAACAAGTAATTAACATTCTTTTTAATGAGTACCCTATTTAATCATAGAGGAGAACAGTAAACAGCATATGTTCAAACAAGAATCCAGAAAGCAAGAGTGTTAACCTTCTCTCTAGAAAAACATTTTTTTTCTTCTCTTTTCTTTTTTTTTTTTTTTTTTAAAACTCAGGACATTTTCTGTCATTTGGTATCTGGTTATCTGTGACAGTGGTATTTTAAAGATAATTGTGCAGTGATTCTTCATCATTATGTCTCTGAGCAGTACACTTACAGAAGATAATGCATTTTGGTCTCCAGTAATTAGATGCCACATGATACCTTGGTGGGACAACTGCTACTGCAGTCAACACTTGGCTCAAGTTGTGAGTCAGATCACTACTTTACCAATCAGATGAGAAACAATAAGAAGGACATGTGGGTTTATTTTGAGAGATCATCATACGGCGCCTAGTAAAAGACGTATAGTCTTTCTCATTATCCTTGTTCTTCAAGTTGTTTTGAATGAATGGCACTTCTATAAAACCAGAATTACTCGTAGCATGATGTTATTAGTTGTAGTTATTGATTTTTAAGGGGTTATGCAACAAGCAGATCGGTACATGTGCTTTGTCTTGGATTAAGATATAACAAAATGAGGTTTCATGGGGAAAATACAAATTTTACAATTAAAACTGTTACCTTTGCACATATGATGCCAAGTAGACTAGTCAGGGTCACTCCCCTTTACACTCCTTTTATAAACCACTGTTCAATTACATTATTTTAAATACACTGCCCATAAGAAAAGTATAAGAATTCCAGTTTAGATTTAGCTGGAAGAAGAGGAGATAATTCTGTTGACATTTTTTTCCTTCAGGTTTGTGAAAATTGGCAAAGGCAATAATACATTGTATATGTCTAGTGTGTTAAACGCTGAGTAAAACAATAACAAGTAAGATTATAAAGTATTATAAAATATTAATAATATAATGCATGTGCATTATATTTAGCACTTTGACTCTCTGGTTTCAGTAGAAGTATAAAAACTGACAATGGTTAATGGCGATATGTCTATAATTCATATCAATATCACATTCATCAATATGTTGGAGAAAAGGTCCAATGACAGATGCCAAGAAGACGCAACAAGCAACAAAACAACACTTTGGTAAAAAACAGAAATCTGCTCAAAGACACCCGTAAATTTTATTTTATGAAAGTAACATGGGAGACAGGCAATATTTCCCAGAAAAATGTTAATGTTTTAGTGCACTGTTGCACGTTCTTATATGTTACCTATTCATAAAGTAAATAAATCACAGGCTTCTTGCTTAGCTTAATGTTTTCCAGCAGTCTCATACTAAATATACTTCTATACTGATGAACTAAACAAGGACAAAACATGTTTATCTGTAGTGGAATTTGGCTTGTTAAACTGAGTATACTATTAAAGATGCACATCACATTGTGCTCTCGTATGTCAGTATGCTGAAACACTGCACATTTCTCAGATGCCTAAAAATGTAAGGGCTGCAAAGTATGCAGTGTTCACTCAAGTCTATTACAATAGACAAAGTGAATAAAGTAAATAATGCACTGTTTTTAAGGGATGGGACAAGAGTCAAAACAATACTTGCAGCTTTCAATGCATGCACTTCATCCACTATCTACTTATTATTTTTACTGGCTTATAGTTAATTTATATAGCTGCGGTGGTGGTGCTGTGGTAGCGTTGTCACCTCACAGTTAGACGTTGCCCATTCAATTCTCAGTTAAAGCGTCTTCTGTGTGGCGACATGCGTGAATGGGCATTCCTTCAGTGAAGGTTGTGCGTTAGGCCCGGCAAGCCAGCATGTAAAAAATCTACTGCCAATCATTAGCGGACCGCAGTTCCGCTGTGGCGACCCCTAACCGGGAAAAAGCCGAAAGACACAAACAAACTGGCCTATGGTTAATTTCCAGAAAAATCTGGGCTGTACACTGATGTTATATATTCCCCACAAAAATACTCAAAAGTAATAGTACAGAAAACAAATTTTTATATTTAATGTGATGTAATGTTCTAGAGGTATTTTGACTGCTATGCAAACATTGATGGTGATTGTAAACTAAATGAAGCAAATAACCTTGTTAGGAAGCAAAGTTACATACAAGTGTAGTACATAACATTACATGTTCATAGGTTCATAGGTTCATAGCTTGGTACTATGCTATCTGCCCTAAGGCCTATACAAGCCTAGCCATAACAATTCCCTGGCTACTTCTTCCCACAGTATTTACTTCCCTGGACCCCTGTCTAGCAGGGCAACCGACATGATTTTGCAGATTCGTTTAAGTTCAGGACTTTGATTAAGGTATACTTAGCATATGAATATGCTATCAGAAAACAGTGTGCAAGTTATTGGGACCATTCACATATTACAGCTTCTGTCCCTGGTGCTGCTTTGCCCATATCAGTGTTTATATATGATTTATTAATTGGTTCAAAGAGCCTGTAAAGCTATTTGATGTATTCCACACTACCTCTATTAATATTTCAAAGATGAGTCTCATAGGTTTGTAGGTTCATAGGTAGGTACTAGGCTATTGGCTCAAGGGCCTACGTAAGCTTAGCCAACAAGGTTCCCTGGCTTACACCATCCAAAAAGTTATTTTCCTGTGCCACTGTCGATCAGAGACACAGAAGTTATCCCCGGGGTGCATTTCCTATTTCCCATCCACTCATCAAGATTTTTCTTGAAGAGTGCTAATGAAGAACTTTGCTTGACCTAGATGGGTAGCCTGTTCCAGAGTATGGGAAGTCTCTGGGACAGGAACCTATCCCTCCAGCATGTCCTGTTTATTGTGGTGACAAGGTTTAGGTCCCTAGAGCATGTAGCTTGGAGGGA
Source organism: Protopterus annectens (assembly GCF_019279795.1). Lineage (NCBI taxonomy): Eukaryota > Metazoa > Chordata > Ceratodontiformes > Protopteridae > Protopterus > Protopterus annectens. The sequence continues at coordinate 938,458,832 of NC_056734.1, read as the reverse complement.
TTGGGATTTCTTTAGGTATAGCATGTCCAACAGCTCTGGGTTTGACATAGCTTTATATGTTAGGCAGAGATCCCCTTGGAGGAGGCGATATGCTATGGAGTTTTTTGAGGCAGTCAGTGTAGTGGATTTGTTTGAGGCCAGTAATCCTCTTTGTGAGGTACTTCTGTGGCCTTTCCAACTGCTGCAGATGTCTTGTGAGGTACATTCCAAAAGGGGCATTGACTCTATAATGGGTCTAATGAGTGTTGAGTAGAGGGGAGCAATGACCTCTTTTTTCCTGGATGAGAACCCTTTTATGATGCGTTGTGTCATATAGAAGGACTTCCTGACTACTGTGGTGATGTGACTATCAAAGGAGAGACTACTGTCCACCTGGGTCCCAAAATCTCTTATCACGCATTCAGTGTTAAGTAGATTGCTGCCTATGTGGTAGTTCATGGGTACAGAGTTTTTACCAAAGGAGATGACACTGCACTTTTTGGCACTGAGCTTGAGGCCATGGCTCTGACACCAGGCATCTGTCTCAGCGAGGCCCTTCTGTAGGATGTCCACATCATTTGGAGACTTGACTATGGCTCCTAGTTTGCAGTCATCTGTGAACTTCATTATCCTGAGGCCTTCTGTGTTAGCCTGTACCTCAGAGAAGTAGATACCAAACAGGAGAGGTCCCAGGACAGAACCCTGTGGTACTCCACTTGTCACTGCTTTGAGGTCAGATTTGGAGTCTGCAACTTTTACAGTGTGGGTTCTATCAGTGAGCCAGTTGACAACCCATCTTATGATGTAGGGATTTATACCTAGTTTAGTGACTTTAGCTATAATTCCAGAATTGGGGATGGTGTCGAAAGCCTTGGCGAGGTCAAGATAGGCTGTGTGAACCACCTTACCCTCATCTACGGCTTTGGTGACTGCCTCAAAGAAGTCGATCAGGCTCAGGAGGCATGACCTGCCTTTCACAAACCAGAACTGGGTGGGATCCAGAGTTTGGAGGTTACCAGTGTCTTTGTTTATGAGTTCCATGATGATACGTTCCATGGCCTTGCAGACCAGGCTCATCAGGCTAATAGGTCGATAGTTCCAGGGATCAGTGGTGGCTCCCCCTTTGTGGAGTGGGATAACTGTTGCTGTGCGCCATTCAGTGGGCACAAAGCCTGATGCGAGGCTATTATTGAACATGGTGCTTAAGTGGGGAGCCAGTTCATTCTGAAGATTGTGTAAAATGCAGCCTGGGATGTTGTCCGGTCCCATGGATGCTGTGTTTTTGGCTTTAGAGAGTGCAGCTTTTCATTGCGTAGTTGTGATTACAGGGACTCTGCATTCTTCCTCTATAGATATGGGCCCTTTAGGGCGTGAGAGGGCTGTAAAGTTAGCACTGAACTTATTTACCAGGATAATGGCAATATCAGTTGGTATTATAATTTTCTTGCCTTTGTGCTATAACTTAAAGCAGATCTAGGTGTTGCCATCGAGATTCTTGACATAGCTATAAAATGCTTTGTGGTTGTCCTTGGAATTAGTGGTGATTTTGTTTTCATAGCTAGCTTTCGAGAATCATATATTTATTTATTTTATTTATTTATTTTACATTTGTTGACCGGGAAAATCCGACTGGATACATGTCCATTTTCAGCGGAGGCCCGGGGAGAAAAGCTCCACATTTAACAGTTGGTACATTGTTACATAGAAAAAACTGATGTTAAATTAAATTAAACAACAATTATAGAATTTATAAAAAAGAAGAAGCCAGAGATACAGGCGTTAATAGTTACATACATAAGTAGTTGATAAAAAGAGGGTAATTAGACGCAGAACAGATATATGAATTGAAGAAAAACACTTAGTCATGCATAAAAGATAATACAAGACTAAGGAGGTTCAGAGGGAAGAGAAATACAAGGGGAAAAAAGGGGAAAAGAAAAGAAGCTGACATGGTAGATTCCATGGGATTCTTTTGAGAGAAGAGAGGTGAGAGAAGTGAGTTAACTCAAGGCAGTTAGTCAGGGTGTGAGCATTGGCATAACCAGTGGGACTTGAAATATTGGAAAAGACTTTTTAAAGTATGATAGAGAGGTATTTGTGGTAATACTGGTGGGAAGGGAGTTCCATATATTAGCAGTAGTGTTAGCAAATAGAGCATCTCCACTTGCATTGTTGGATTTAAGGTTTTGAATAAGTATTCTGTTTGAGGAGCGTAGGCTATTTAGGTTAGTATAAGGAATGACTAGGCTCTTTAGAGCAGGGGTTTTCTCAGGATGGGTAAGTATTTTATATGCCTCAGTAAGTTGAGACAACTGAAGGAGGTTAGGGAGTTCTATCCATCCAAGGTCTTTTAGGTTATTACAGTGGTGTGTTCTATATGGTGAACCATTTGCAAATCTGGCAATGTGATTATATGAACATGAGAGTTTATTTAGCTCAGTTTTATTCAGCTTAGTGAACATTGGGGATGCATATAGAAGTGTGGATAATAAGTGGGTACGGGCAATAGTTGTTTTTGCCATAGGTGTTAGAAAGGCTTTGATTCCATATAATGATCCTAGTTTCCTGTTGACAGTTTTGATAGTAAGATTAATATGTATGTCATATTTAAGTTTATTGTCTATGGTAACTCCTAGTAGTTTAGTATGGGGGTCAGGTGTTATAATTGTGCCATTATTTGAGTGTATACTAAAGTCTATGAAGGGCAGTTTCTGGGTAGGGTGAAAAAGAAGCAGTTTGGTTTTTTTGGGATTAAGTAGTAGCTGTCTTCCTGTTAGCCAGTTTTCAACAGCTGTAAAGCAGGATTGAGTTTTAGCTAATAGATTGTTTAAAGAGGTGTCCGAACAGACTAAGGTCGAATCGTCAGCATATTGTATACAGGTTGCGTTAGGGATGGCTTTGTGTAGGTCGTTAATAAAGATTGAGAAGAGAAGTGGACCCAGTATGGATCCTTGTGGCACACCTATGGTATTTGGTAGGAGATATAAGGGATCTCAGCTTCTTACTGAGGCTGACTAGGAAGCTCCTCCACTCATGGGAGTTTACTCTCTTTTGCAAAAGTTTCTTCCTTCTGTTGTACAGTTTGTTTATGGCAGGGGACCACCAGATTGGCTTCCTTTTTTTGGAGGATAGCGTCTTGGTTCTGTTTGGGATAGCATGATCCATGCACTCATGTAAGTTCTTATAGAGTGCATTTGTGTAGGATTCAGCAGTTGTAACTGTATTGTCCATATGCATGGGTGTCATGAAGTTCACCACTTCTGCATTAAGAAGCATGAAGTTGGCTTTGGAGAAATGTTTTACTGTGGTTTCTTTAATGGGGGGTGGGGGCGGGATGTGGATATCAAGGGTGATTAGCTTATGGTCAGATCGGACCAACGAGGAGTTGACTTCAGGTGTGGAACACTGGTTACTCCTGTTGGTAATGACTAGGTCTAGGATATTGTTGCACCTGGTGGAGGTGTGGATAAGTTGATCCAGGGTATTGGAGTTTATGAATTCCAGAAAGCATTGAGCTAAGGAGTTTCCCTCTCTATTCAGTAATATCTTCATAAGCCTGAAATAAACTTTCAGCATTCATACTGTCATCAAGGCCTTCTGCCCTACTTCTATAATATTTCACTTGAAGTCCACTTCTCTCAAATGGTCATATCAAATATATCTTGTCTTCATCATGCCTGCTATCCCACTTCCAAACTATGCATACCTAAATGACGAAGTGCTGCCTTGTATTAAAACCTTTAAATAATTCTCATCATTTTGATAAATATGCATTTCTGGTTTCCAATAACCTAATTTACTTTTCTTCTAAGACCTCTAAACAGATCACAAAAATGAATAATCTGAAAAAGCTATATAAAACTGAAGAATGATATCCCCTTGTCAAGAGTCAGTATTTACAAAATGTCCCCAAGAAAGCTACTGGTTTGTATGTCTACCCTTGAACTTCAAATGACATGAATCAGCATTGGGAAAGAGATATTGTCTCCAATTTTATTGTACTTACACATGTTGAAAGTCATTCAACATGGTGTGTGTGTGTGTGTGTGTGTGTGTGTGTGTGTGTGTGTGTGTGTGTGTGTGTGTGTGTGTGTGTGTGTGTGTGTGTGTGTGTGAGTGTGTGTGTGTGTGTGTGTGTGTGTGTGTGTGTGTGTGTGTGTGTGTGTGTGTGTGTGTGTGTGTGTAAAATTGCTACAAGTGAACAAAAAACATTGAACTGAAAGGATTTTATCAAATTCATAAAAAAGGTTAAAAAAACAGATTTTTTTGCAGGGAGAAACACCCTACACTCCCCACGCCCCTACAATTTTAAATATATCATCTCCAAGGTGCTACTATAATGTGGAAAATGACAATTATCTAACCGTGTCTGACAGTGTCAGAAAAAATAAGACACCACGCTGAAACATGTCCAGTTGTTTACAATGCTATAATCCTCTGAGTTGCTAATTGCCAAAGACATGCACCAATCAAAGGATTAAATGCCTTACTGGTCAGTTTTAGTACTTGCAGTTTCAAACAATACCATCACACACAAACAGACACGCACACACACACACACACACACACACACACACACACACACACACACACACACACACACACACACACACACACACACACACACACACAGGGGGGGGGGTTAAGGATAACTTTGCAATTGTTTTCACTAAATTCCAGTTGACAAGTGCCTTTCAAACATTTGTAGTATACAAAATGAATTTTTGTATCATCAGCACAGAGCTTGATCTTGCTTTTTAGTATCAGTCCTGTAGCAAATAGAAACTAGTTACAAAAAATGTGAACCCAGAACTTTTATGACTTTAATCAAAGAATAACCATCCTTTATATCTGATCATCTGATTTTCCCTGCATTTCACTTTTACATTTCTACGTTATACCTTCTTATTTCTGTCTTTTACCTGTTGTAGAACAGTGGTGGTGCTGCAGTAGCATTGTCACCTCATAGTAAGACGCTGTCCGGTTCGTTTCTCAGCTAGAGCGTCTTCTGTGTGGAGACATATGTGAATGGGCGTACCTTCGTTGAAGGTTGTGGGTCAGGGCTGGTAACTCGGCACATAAAAATCAACTACCAATCATTAGCGGACTGGAGTTCCGCTGTGGCGATCCCTAACCAGGAAAAGCCGAAAGACACAACAACAACCTGTTGTAGAACAAACCAATAGATCGTACATCCATAAGGTTTCATCTGTCCACCTCCATAGTGAGAGAAACATAAATCCAAATTAAGCGTGAGAGGAAACATTTATCTTAAACCCATATTATCTCTCATTTAGCAATTAAAATGATATAAGCAATGATTCGGTGTATTCCTAACATTGCATAACAGTACGTGATATTGCATTTCCTCCTTTCTGTGTATATATTGTAAATATATTAAATCAATAAAAATTTTCTTAAAATGATAGAAACATGCATCTTGCAATCATCTTCATAATTATTTTTAAAAAGATACTTAATGGGCTACAGTCACTATATTGTTTCTTGGGTCTTGCTTTCTGTAAAGTCACAACAGTTGCTGTCTATTATTATTCTAACAACACTCCAGTTATTACTGGTGTACTATACAGTTTGGCTTGTAGTACTCCAAACACCTGACCTAAAGGTGTGTAGAATCTCAGCTTTTCACTCTCACATCAGTTGCAGTCTTAACTCTTCAGCCCAGTTTTAAGCATCAAAAACAATTTCACCTATCTTCACAGGTCTTCTCTTTTGAAAATAATATCAAAGTGTGCATGGAAAATTATTAAGTGACTACCTTATTTGTGGCAATGTCTTTAAATCTGCTTCTCCCATGTGCAGTAAAGTAATATACCATAAATTCCACACAGGTCATGACCATTCATTAGAAATTGCTTATGCCAGTACTTCAATCAACTTTCTGTGTCATGTTCCATCATCAGCTTAGTCTAGTGTACATCTTTCCCAAACCTCTTTGATCCTTATCTCATTTTACTGGCTGCTTTAATGAACTCTGACTTTGGCATTTTGATCACTCCTTCATTAGGCAATCTACTTTTCAATAATGACCTTTCACTTTAGTTATTTTGGTTGCTTCTTTTTCCAAATGTTCGTGTCCTTATTCAGGATTAAATTCCATAATACCACAACATGCCTCACCTGGTTACTCTTCCTGCCACCCTATGATTATCGGCAAAAATGAACCATCCTGGTGGAACCCTAGCATAAATAGGCTATTCAAAAATAAGAAAAAATCCTCTACAAAGCCAAGAAGGAACAGATGAAACAGTGCAAAAAAGACACTCACTAGTCTAAACAAACAAACAAATTAGACACCTGTTTCAGTCTGCCAAAGGAAATTATCAGGCAAACATAGCCTCCCAGATTAAAGATAACCATAAGGCTGTTTTAAATTATGTTCATAACCTCAGGGCAAATGGTCCACAATGTGCCAAGTTATCATGAATGACAGCTCTTACATCCAGCCTGAAACTATAGCAAACCTATTGGCCGACTATTTCAGTTCGAACTTCTCCCCACACATTACCTCCTATAGCACCCAAGGAAATACCCGCAACCATCCCCCTACTGGCTGCTGTGAGGGAACTGGTCCTTACTGTGGCACTAAAGCCAAAACACAGCCTCCACAAGTCCTGACAGCATTCCAGGATGCTTCTTAAATTGCTTAAAGCAGAATCTATCAGGGCACTAGAAGCACTCTTTAACCACATCCTACAGACAGGCTTTGTGCCAGAGGATGGAAGACTGCAACAGTCATCCCTCCGCACAGGGTGGGCCCATCAACTGACCCAGGAACTACAGACCTGTAAGGTTGACCAGTCTTATCTGCAAGACCATGGAGAGAATTATTATGGACCTGATCAGTACTGACATAGGAACTTTCCAAACACTGGACCAGACCCAATTTGGCTTTGTCAAAGGGAGGTCTTGCTTGCTTAATCTAGTGGAATTATTCGAGAAAGTCACCAGGGCCATGGACGAAGGTAAAATGTTACACACATTGCTTATCTGGACCTGGTCAAAGCTTTCAGCACAATCTCTCACTTGGGGATCATAGATAAACTTATTGAGTTAAGCATAAATGTTTACATCATCAGATGGATAGTAAACTAGTTCACTGACAGGACACATGTTTTCTGGATAGGTAAATCTACTTCTGATAAGAAACGTGTTACTAGTGATGTCCAACAGGGCTCATTGTTGGGACCCCTCCTATTTTATTTATCAGTGAAGTGCTCTGAAGTGAAAGCCAGTTTTGGGGGCCTCTGGGTAGCCAAGTTCGATGATGACTGTAAGCTGGGAGCAATCATTGAATCCCCAAATGATGTTGACATCCTGCAAACAGACCTGAAAATGACAAACAACTGGAGCTAAAACCATAGTCTAAGACTAAATGCTAAAAAATGTGTAATCATGACCTTTGGTAAATCAGATTTAACTACAGATTATAATATTGATTACGTACCCCTAAAAGTAGACCCAGTGTTGAGGGCCCTAGGAATACAGATAGACAGTAACCTAAACTTTGACCACCAGGTAGCTATGGTAGTGAGGAAATCCTTCTGAGTTGCTCAACTTACAAGTAAATACATGGCACCAAGATCAAAGAAAGTCATAGAGCCATTGTACACAGCCCTCATCAGGCCCTTATTTGAGCACAATGCTCCCTTCTATATGTACCTAACCAGGCAACTGCATCATTTGAGTGGCCAGAGAGGCTTCTCAATAAAAATACAAAATGTAAGGCACACTTTTTATGCAGACAAACTAAAGGACCCATCCCTTTAGTCTGTCATGTATCCTTAATTGATAGGGGACTTATGCCTGACCTACAAGACATTCTCTGATCCAGCCCTGATGAAAATGTTGCATATCTGCAAGACAAATTGTATGGGAGTTATGCATTCCATATACCCGAACCTTATCTGTGACTCTCACAGAACTTGTTAGAGAGACAGATTCATATCCCAAAGGCTACCTCGTCTGTGCAGTAAACTTCCCATTTTTGTAAAACAAAGCCCATTCCTCACTCTCTTCAAAAAAGAGAATTTGGATAAATGCATGGGGAACTGTTAAATTCAGTTCTGGGGTACTGTCCATGTCCCTTATTGACAGAGGCAGTCTGTAAACTGACCCAGGGTTTCAACACCCAATACCCTGATACTACCCAATCCCATATCTGGGGAATTAAGATATAATATTGTTGTATCCTGTGTAATACTGGCTAGGCTTGTAAAGGCTCTTGTGCTATTAGCCTACGAACCTATGACCCCATGCATGGCATATAGCACTGCTAATTAATGTGCTAAAATACGCCTGTGTCACATCTGTCACATGATGTTGAGTCACACTATGACATAACTGCTGCAGACCAGTGACTTGATTATCTACCATTTCCTTATTAAGAAGATGTGAAGCCAAGATGTTCTACTCTTTGGCAGGAAGTATAGCTATCTGATCAAGCCTGGCATCCATTAATACTTCAAACAATTCACTCCCACACTTTCCTTAAGATGAGCTACAGTACTTGTTATTTCACCATAAAAATATTTAGCTCATGTAACATTGTACTAGTTTTTAGAATTATTAAGGTTGTTATGATCAGCACACAGATATATTATACATGTTTTATGGATATTTAGACTGAGTCAGTTTTGAAAATACTTACACAATATTGTGCAGAATATCTCTTAATATAGTTAAACAACTAGCTTTATTTTGTATCATCATTTAATATGCTGCTGATGTGAACATTTTAGATGCTTGTCACTGCTGATGTAACAAACCATCCCCATGTGCAAAAATGGGAGAAAGGAGTTGTAGAGCGCAAAGGTGTCCAGAATGACAATTAAAACCTCCCAGTTCTGATGTCTAAGTTCTCTTCCAGAAAACTCTGATGAATTTAAGTCTTGGGGTCTTGCTTATGAATGAAGTCAGAATGGGGATTGGAGGTAGACAAGCAGAGGGGTGCAATAGCAATTGTGGTATAGGTATTGTACTCCCTATGGTGCCAGAGCAGAAATGAAGTCAGGTTACCAGCCATTCTATGCCGCCATCCTCATCTATGGATATTCCTTATGATACTGATTGGAAGATTGTGGTCAAAGGTATAAATGGCAAAAATAAGGTTATTTTGCACAGCAGCTGGGCCAACAGAATGAGATTCTTAGAGGAGCTCAGAATATTCACATAGCTCTTCTGGTTTGATAGTCAGTATAGATGGTCTGGGCACCTTTTCAGAATACCACATGATGTAATAGCTTTTGAGAATACCACATGATGTGGTACCTTTTGAGAATATGATGTGATATGGTACCATGGGAAGTATATCAAGTATATGTCAGAACGGAGAAGCACCAAGTGAATTACAATACATTTTGGAGAGATTACATTTATCGACTTGCCTGAAAATACTTGGAAATCCTATATAACGTGCTAGAGATTAACTCTTGGAGAAAGGAGGTCCAGTCTTTCATATTCCACTTGTTACATTTATGACCCTCATCAGGAACAGTAGTTTAATAAATAAATGAATTATAATATAATATAATTATAATCCAATACTTTTCTTTTCTTTTCTTGTGCAATAAGTATAAAGCATATCATCAAACTTATTTAAATGAATTGCATGTAAAATGTGTTTGAAATTTGAGTTTTATAATATTGCTGTTATTGCCAAGATGTACACTCAATGAGGCTGCTTATGTTTACCTTACTGCTTGTTTTAACATAAATAAAATAAATTAAAAAATAAAGGGTAAACAAGTGGGAAGCAATAAAGCTCTCTTCATTGATACAAGTAATTTTGACAACTATTTTGTAACATACAAAACTACCAAATGAATAGAACTTGAAGAAATGATCCCATCATGCTTTTAATTCTGGTTTAAATAAGCATGCATATTTTCAAATTATATATGTTAAAATAAATTGGATTGGGTCTCATTTAAACCTGTGATTTTTGTCTTCTATCATGTAACACATGTAAATTGGACTTTTGTAAAGCAGATTTTAAGTACAAAACAGTAGTTCTATATCTGAGCTTGGTGGCTTTCATTCCACCATTCTTGGCAAACTGTTAAGCCACATGCATGCTGGCACTTAATTTATTTGACTCTGTAAGCAATGAACCTCATATTGTGGTATTAGGATGAATGAAAGCACTTCTTTTGGCATTTCTGTTAAGAGTGTTGACAACATGACATTAAATACCGTTACAGCATTATTGACGCCAGAGGAAAAACATAGCCCAAATCAAGCTTGACACTGCAATTTGTAAATGTTTATCATGCCTTTGATTGTGGAATACCAATATTTTTTAAACTTCAGTTAAGCAGCAACATACACATAAATATAATAATGCAGTGGAACATTTGAACATAATTTATTTTACTTGACAGCTTATTCCATGTGACAGTCCTTTACAAAGAGAAAATGCATGCAAGCGCAGTCCATTTTGTGTGATTAAGATCTGTCCCACTAGACACCATTCCATTACTGGCAGCAACCTTATCTGAGTAAGCGTGCCATTACCATTTCATCAACACCCTTGGCAAGGCATCAGTTTTGGAGCCCTAAGAAGTAACACGCTGCCAATTCTTGAGTACCACTACATGTGGTATAAAGAAAATGCAATAAACTTCTACAATAACTTAGGAAGAGAGAGACCAGGTTAATGAGAATCCATTGTAACCATATGTATAGGGTTGTCTTTTTCTTACTTGTTAATTTGCAATTGGGCCCATCAATTTGCATTATTTATAATACTGTCCAAATACACTATATTGTGCAATATCAGTGTATTAAGCTTTATATAAGTCCCTAAAACTATATCCACTATAACTGTTAATTGCATTAAGTAAACAATATTCAAAATGACTATATATACTATATACAAGGTGCATTATTATCAAAGTCAGTAATATGTTAACAAGTATGTATTATGTAATTTCAAAATGTTTAACTATACTTCTTATCATAGAATAACTTATTTTAATTTGTCTAATAATAAATCTGGTTTGTTCTATTTAGAATTAACTGATTTTCATTTTGCTCTAAAGCAAAAGTGTATTTTTCTTTTTCATATAAAATAGCGGCTATATCTATAATTAACATAAATAGAGGTGGCATTGATTTCTCCAGTTTTTAAATTATTTTGCCTGCAACAGCTATCAGATACCATAGGCAGATATTAACTGTTTATTAATGTAGACTTGAGATAGAACATTAAACAAAACCAAAATTTGGCTATGTTGAACTTACCAAATCTCAATGTATGAGGTGATGACTTGAACTTAGGTTAAAACTCTTAGTTTTTGTGTCTTTCAGCTTTTCCTGGTTAGGGGTCACCACAGCAGAACTCCAGTCTGCTAATGATTGGCAGTAGAGTTTTTTTATGTACTGGCTTGCCGGGCCTAACGCACAACCTTAAACGAAGGAACGCTCATTCACGCATGTAGCCACACAGAAGACGCTCTAACTGAGAATCAAACGGCAATGTCTAACTGTGAGGCGTAATGTGCAATAATAACAAATGTGCCAACAGTTATCTTGTTACACCTCCAGCAAGAAATAATTACTAATTTTTCCAATTGTATTAAGGGTATAAAAGCATTTATGACTGGATATCCTAGATAAAGACATTTCTGGCTGATGTTAGTACAGCACATCAGTTATCATAATTTCTTTGCTGTAAAAAATCCCAAATCAAATTTGATACTGAGATTTATATGGTAAAATTAGTTTATAGTTTACATAATCCTGACAAAACTGACTTTCAGGATGAATTGTTTTAACACAGATTTCATATATCTGGTAAAACTAGATAATTCACTCATACATTTTCAGTCATATTCCATGTTTCAGCTATTATGTATCAACATTAGAGTTTTAACAATCTCAGAAAATATAAAGTGTCATTTTTTATCATTAATTTAACATAAGTTGTATCATCTTACACTTTAATTAGCTCTTACTCCTATTGTCTTATTGCCTGAGATACAATTATGCAAATAAGATTTCAAAGAATGCAATATGATATTTTCATTAACTTTGCTATTGATAGTTTTTATCTAATACTTTAATTACTCTTTAAATTAATCTGTGAAAGCATTTGTTTGGATTATTACTATTCTTTATCTTTTATATTAAATCTGAGTATAAGAATATTATGGCCTAATGAATATGAAATAACTTCAAATAAATTGACAAGCGTATACACACACACACACACACACACACACACACACACACACACACACACACACACGTGCGGGTGCACACATGCACACATGCATGGAAACACACAAAATATCTGTCAGTGTGAGTTTATGTGCCAAGAACATAAAGGTAGTGTACAAGAAGTCTACTTCTGCAAACATTTTAAGTCTTTTTCATCTAGAAGATTGAGCCGATGTTTTCATGGAACCAGTAGTTCTATGTTGTTTAAGTATACTAGTATCTGATTCACAAGAGTTGCAATTAAAATAATCGTCTATAAATGAATGCCCCTTAAGATTTTTTTTAATCAAATCTGTACTGCTTTTGCAAGTTTAGCTCCAAGACCAAGTATCCAATATACATTAGCTAATGGAAATAAGTCAGTTTTGATATTGAGTTGCTCTCAGTGTAAACTATCACTTGGTATCATTATTCAAGAAAACAACTTTAGGCAGAATTGAAACATTTTTTAATAAAATAACTCTTTTTTTTCAGTTTAATATGAACGTTTTATACAATAGTACAGTATAGTATAGCCTTTAAAACCAAATATCACTACATCTTTTCTAGTATGCTTTTCCTATAAAATACATTGATTGAGATTTACAAAGGCCTCCTCAAGTGGTATGCCCTAACATGAGCTGCTACCACTGGCAACTGCCCTATCCATTTCAGAGGCAGTCAGGTCTCATTAATTGTACATGGTCTGTAGGATCACTGAACTGTGCTGTCTCCTTGTCAGTGTTAAATGCTATAGAGGCATTCTTGGGAGGGAGATTTATTCTAATTAGCCATGTGACCTTTCCCTGAAATACATAGGGTAGGGGATTTAGGCAGTTGCATATATTAGCATGGCTAGCCATATTAATTAACACAGCTGAAAAGCTGTGTTCCTCCAAATAGTCACAGGGGGAGATTATGTAATAGGGAAAATCAGGTACGTTTCTGTGGAGAGGTGGCATTGGGTGTATGTGTATACGTGTGGAGGCATGTGTGAGTGTCTACAGAGGTATGATGGCATATGGTTTTGGGTGAGTGGATGTGCGTGTGAGTCTGTGCGAGAGCGTGTGTGTGTGTGTGTGTGTGTGTGTGTGTGTGTGTGTGTGTGTGTGTGTGTGCATGGGTGTATGTGTGAGTGTGTGTGTGTGTGTGTGTGTGTGTGTGTGTGTGTGTGTGTGTGTGTGTGTGTGTGTGTGTGTGTGTGTGTGTGTGTGTGTGTGTGTGTGTGTGTGTGTGTGTGTGTGTGTGTGTGCACAGTGTAGTTTACACAGCAAATTGCACCATCTGCAGATGATTATATGTAGGAAAAACTATGAGTAAGTTCACAGCTAGGATACATGAGCATATTTTGCCTATTAAAATTAAAAATAAAATAATGCATTATATAAGCCTAATATGATTACTGACAAATTTAAGAAATTTGTGTTTGATGTTTTAGACCTAGTAGCGACAGATAACAGAGGGAATGACTTTAGCAGCTTGCTGGAGAAGAAATAATTGCAATAACAATTGTAATTGCGATGGACAAATTTCCTGGTTTCAATAAAAGTCAATATCATTTGTGTCAAGGCCTTTATCCTAATCAAATTCACATTTCTTCTTGACGCTCTCCATGTTTTTCTTGTTTTTAAATTGTGGCCAAAAATCAGTTTTGTTATATATTTAAATAAGTTGATGATATGATTTTAATATTTAATTTTATCATTACTGTGTGGTTAGTAAAAACATATATTGACACATCTTACAGGCTTTTTAATGACATCTGTATTTATTCAGATGAAAGCAATTTTTGTTCCAGTTTTGGTGGTTTCATTTTTAATTATTTTCCTCCATTCTTGCTGTACCTTCTTATTTGGTTATTGACATTCCAACACTACCATAAACATTGAAACATTTAGCACAAACAGTGAAACTCACATCTAACCTTGCTAAGACAAATGCATAATAAAAGTGAGATAAAAGCAGAATAATATAAGCACAGTTTTGATGTTCTTATTTTAAAGTTATCTGCCCATGCATCATAGGATATCTAACCTAGTACTAATTATTTGTCTTATTCTGATAAAACTTACATAAAATCATAATACAAATTCATAAAACATTAAAAAGCAAGCTGAAAGAGTTCTTTCTTAATTAATGTGCTTGTGTCTGCTATAAAAAGGTTAGACACACAAAGGAAACAACTTCAAGCATATGAAGTTGATCTTGTGTGTAGTATTCATGCTGAATTACATTTACCTTCCTCAATTTGTTATTGTTCTTGCTGCTTTGATATTGAAAGGTATTTTGTAAGTATAGCCAGTGTGATGTTCCTGAATATTTGTGTACTGCAATAATAAAGCACAAAGCATGTATCACTACAAAATGCAAACTTGCTATTAAATGAAGATGTTGCTGCCAAATTCTTTGTGTTCATGTATTCAAAGTATTGTTTGTAAATTTACAATTCTTTTTCTCTGTCTGCATTGTATATATATATTTGTCTGCTCAAAATATTAGTTGTAAATGTACATTTTACTGCTATTTAGTTTGTTTTTCTAACTAGTGTGATATCACTGAATATTTGATATATTAAATAAACAGATAAGCAAAATCACCAGTCAACAACACAAAATGACTTCTAACAGCTCTAATCACTTAAATATGCAACATCTCTGCCAAAAATGATAAAGCCTTAATTACATCCCCAGTGACTAGCATATCATATGTGGTGGTAGGAAAAAAGGACATTTAGATGCTGTTTATAAGGGATGCCATGGAGGACCAAAAATAATGAAAACCTTAATAAATAACTGAGCAGTAATGAAAATAAAAGTAACAGATCAAATAGTTGTAATTCTCTTGTGAAAAACCTGTCCTGCCATTGATTCAGATACTTTAATGGGAGGATAGCTGCCCTGGAGCTAAATTGGCAATGAGCCTATAATCACTGCTAATAGCTGGAAAATGTTTGTGTCAAGAAAAGTGGGAGTACAAACAAGACTGTTTCTGCAATTACAGAACAAAAGTGAAGATCTTCATTCTTCAGTCAGAAATGGCACTCTGTCATTGGTGGTTGAGAAATCTGCACAACAAAAGGCACATGATTATTACTATAACCTCTAGTGAAAGCACACACGTCTTATTGCTTTTCATTAACTTGTTTCCCTTCTCTGTTTGAATCATTACACCCCTAACAACGTTTCTCCTGCACTTAAATCGATACATCTATTTCCACTGCTCATCTTAAACAACACGTCTTATCTTGCTTTTCTTCTAACTGCCCTCATCCACGCCTCTATCCCTCTCATGTATCCACTGTCTACCTAAGTTGTAAACCTTTGAGATACACCAGTTTGGAACAGGCTGCCTAAATAGAATTAATCCTCTATCATGCTCTCTCAGTCAAGTGATATTACCGCTATCCTTCTGTACACTACTAATATCTCCTTTTCTGCATAATTTTATAACTTAATTCATTATATCTCTTGAACTTTTCACAAACCTGTGCAATACTAAAATCTCCCTTCCAACATACTTTTATATCTTACTTCACATTTATCTTAAACTCCTTGAAAACTTTTCTTTACTGAAACATAAGAACACTAAACTTCTTTACAACAATGTTTTCTCTTCTGCATCATCAATCCATTAAGTTCCTGCAAGATTTTACAGCTGGAACAACTGTATAGACTTACAATTGTTGATGTAAATTCTTTAATGTATATACCTCTCTTGTAATTATTTTATCTTTTCATGAGAAATCTAACTGTTGCTGTTCTGAGAAATTCACTTGTTAATTTAAATGTATTGTGATGGCGCTCTTTCTCTCTAGGCCTCTGTAGAAAATTAGCTGTGACCGGTTGGACTTTCACAGTTAACAAAGACAAATAAACAAATCAATAAATAAAACCGATCCCTCAGGAAAAAAAAATAAGCAATGCATTAATAAAGGTTCAGAAACTTAGAGAGTTTAAGAGCTTTGTGCTGTGACTATGTGAAGAAACAGATCCCAGAAGAAAATTTAGAAATACCCTAAAAGGAAGCCGATGTTGTACAGAAATACTTCATGATTAGTGCTTGCTTTTCTGTTAATTCCTACATCAGAAACAGGCATCAAAGAAACAGCTGATGTGTCTTGATAGATGATTTCAATTATCATCTAAATGCACTTTTGCATAAAGCCCAGCAACATGAGATATAAAGTCTGTTAAAGCACATTCAACTTAACTTCTGTGTTTTCTGGTCATAGAATTATGAGCTTAAACTTGTGATTTGAAAAGTACTTATAATAGCTTATTTTGAAGTTGTGAAATATAAAGACTACTTATTTAGTGTGTGTGAGGGTAATTTTCTTTTAGTACAGTGGCACAATGTATAAACTGTGCCTTTGACCCTGGAAGGTTAAAGGAATGTGGACACAAGGTGCTTAAGTGTAGGAAGTGTCCCCTCACATTGAAACAAAAATATCAAGAATAAAATAAATCAGAGCTTGCTTATCCAGTCCATTTTGCTGGTCACACAGGAAAAGAATTCAATGCAGTCAACCATATTTCATATTGACACTCATTCTGAAGTCATTGCGAACTGTATGATACAAATAATCATAGATGACTATAAGTTACCACTAACAAAGAAAACTTAATGTCCAAAGTGATCACCTAAAGCAAAACATCTAATTTTATTTTTATGCATCTCAGTGGAGGGTGAGTGATGGTCACATTCCTCTGACTCTAATCTTTCTTCAGATAACATTATTTATTTACTTATTTACATTTGTTTACCAGGAGTGTCAACTGGGCCAGAAGAGCCCATTTTCATTGGAGGCCTGGGAAGAAAAGCTCCAATAGACATGTCAGTAAAAAATTCAGTTAATTACAGACATCATATTTACAAAGGATGGACACAAATGAAAATGGAGGAGTTTAAACAGTCAGAAATAAACATAACATAAACATCAATTGAGTAAACGTTAATAATAATGCACAGTGAACTAGATAATGTGCAGCAAATTGAAATATCTAACAAAGTAATGGGCTGTAGATAATAGAGAAAAGAATGAAATATGAAGAAATAGTAGACAGAGTTGAGTGCTATAGGTTGTAATGGTTATGGATGTGTGTGAGAGATGATAGTGCGGGATAGGTCATGTTATATGGGGTCTTGAGCATGAGCATTGTCATTGGGTGCATAGATGTAGGTGAAGGGCCTTTTTGAAGGAGTTAGCATCCTTAGTGGATATGAGAGGGGATGAGAGTGAGATCCAAAGTTTGGCAATGCAGAATGAGTAAAGCATTTAACAGCAGGGAGAGTGGGTTTTTGGATGAGCAGAAAAGTCTGATTTTTGATCGAAGGGGTCTATTTGAGTGATATTGATTTAGAGGTTTATAGATTATTTTGTGAGCTGTGGTAAGTTGTTGGTAGATAAGGTATTGTGGTAGTTCAAGCCATTTAAGTGTGTGTAGTGAGGAACAGTGGTGGGAGGAATATGTGGCATTAGTTGCAAATTTGGCAAATTTATTACAGCAGGTTTCCATTTTGGCTTTTAGGGAGGTTTGTATGCTGGCAAGGAGTGGGGCACCATATAACAGAGATGGTAGTAAGAAAGAAGAGACAAGGTTTTCTTAGTGGAAGGGTTTAGGAAGTGTTTGTGTCTACAGAGGGTTCCAATATTTGGTAGGCTTTTCTGATATTGTTGTGAATGTGTTGGTCACAGGTTAAGTTTTCATCTATGGTAACTCCTAGTTGTTTTGTGTGTGTGTACTGAATAATGTAGTTGTTGCTAACACAGGAGTAGAAGTCGTTAATAAAAATACTGAAGAGTAGAGGCCCTAGTATGGATCCTTGAGGAACACCTGTGGGAGTATGTAGGAATAGTGAGAAGGAGTTTAGCTATTTAGTGGATTGTTGTCTATTGGACAGGTAGTTGGAAAACCAGAGTAGGGATGGGGAGGCATACCCAGTGTTGAAAACTTTGAGAGAAGAAGGGAGTGGGATATGGTATCAAAAGCCTTAGATTGGTCGAGAAAGAGGGAGGAAACTAGTTTGCCTTCATTACAAGCTTGGTTAACTGTATTTATGAATTATAGGAGAGCGGTGGTGGCACTGTGGGCAGGGCAAAAGCCATGTTGACAAGGAGAGAGTAGATTGTTATTCAGTATATATTGTTGGAGCTGGGTGTGAATAAATGTTTCTAGGATTTTTGAGATAGGGGACAGTATAGTGATAGGACGGAAATTGAAGGTATCCATGCAATTGCTACCTTTATATAAGGGGAGGATATATGCTTTTTTTCCAGATGATAGGTATGTAGGATTCCTGTATTGATTTAAGAGTATGATAATGGGGTAGAAGATAGTGCTAGCTGACATTTTAAGGTATTCAGGAGGTAGGTTGTTAGGGGTGCAACTACTTGGTTTAAGTTTGAGAAGTTTGCTTATGATGGAAGTAGGGATGGGTGAGAGAGAAAACATAGATGAGGGAGAGTTAGCTGGAGGGTTGTGAGCAGAACAGTGGTTAGAATGAGGAGGTGGGGACAGAAGGAGACAGTGACTTTAGCAATGGTTTCTATGAAGTACAAGTTGAAGACAGTGGCGATTTCTAATGGTGTTTTCTCAGATGTGGTATAATGAGTTGTGTGAATAACACTACACAGAAACAGCTTTTGACAATAACTTCCCATAAAGAAGGGTAACCTTTGGGAAGGTGTTGTTTAAAGGAAGTCTGTAAGGATTTTTGGAGTTAATGGTAGGTCATGCAAAGAACTGAAAAAGATGCAAATGTCCAAACTTTCATAAATTAATTAAGTCTTCATACCTAAGTAGCTTATTTGTAAGTGTAAATTACTCATATAACTCGGAGACATATTTCTTACATGAACCAATCACTGCTTTTTTGAATATGCAATTTATATTTCAATTTTAAACACACATTTTATTAAAAATGTAGAGGTAGTAGAGCAAAATTCAGCTCCAGAAATGAATACTAGATGCCTTAAGTGAACACTTGTAATGCATCACATAAGCCAACTGCATTCTTGTTTCAAAGTAATACCAGATCTATTATGTCTCCATGGGTCCTTTTAATCTAGCTTCAGATCTGCAAGTGAATCACACAGTTATTTGGCATTTAGGGAAAAGGCATTTTTATGATGGATGTTTATTTCAAATGGGAACAAACCAAAGTGCAGAGTGTGCGTGTATGTGTGTTGGGGGAAGGGTGATGCACTCCAGTAATGGCATTCACTAAAATGATAATTTTCTTTGTTTAAGCATACCCTGAAGAACTAAACGGTCACTGCTGCACAAACACATACTTACTGAAGTATGTGTTTTATGATCACAATTTTGTTAATTGTGAACAAAAAGAGGCCTACAGTGTTTTGGTAGACTAAGCTGGTCACATAAAATAATGTCACTGAAAAAAATGAGCATTCCAAGTTTTTATAAACATAATTCTATCTGACAGTGGTATTTTGATCATTGGAGTACACCAGGGATCTGTGCTAAGACATCCTCTCCTCTTTTTTGATAATATCACTTCAGAAACTCAAAACCCCAACTTGGTTATGTGCACAGATGATATTTTAATGATAGAATCAAGTTCAACATAGCAGTCCTACCTGTAAAAATTGTTAACAAGTTTCTCTAAGCTAACCTCATGGCTATACAACATTAAACTATTACTGAATGCCTCTAAAACTAATGTTACATTGTCTCCACCCCTAGTAAGCTGATCTCCTTTCTTCCTATTAAGCGCAAGAACAATAATGGAAATACCATACCAAATGTAACACAACAAAAGTACCTACACCTAATACTCAATTTTACACTCCAAAGTTCTCTTTGTACCAAATATATTACCCTCAAAGTTCTCACCCAGTTGAAACTTTGCTATAGTATCTCCCATCTCGTATAACCCATTGCGTAAGTAGAAACTGCTAATGACTGGAATATGGCCTTCCATTGCTTTGTCTTAACTCTTTTCATAATACTCATAAATGACTGAAAGTAATATTTTCAAATCTGGCAAAACAAGTGAATTGGTTTCCAATAACCAAAAAAGCAATCTCATTCAAAGCAAATTTATTTTATACTCCCTTTGAAACAAGTCACACCCCACCTCTAAAAAGATTACCTCTGATGAGGTCTGTCATCTACCCTTTAAAAATCACACAGGATGAATCATTAACTCTCATCCAACCAAGGTTTAAGAATGCAATAGATGAAAGAGCCTTCTCCAATATGGATCCTTCCATATTGGATGAGAGATGATTAAATCAGCAAGCAAAGTAGAGTACTATTGCTGGAACTGATTTCACCCCGAAGTCTTGTTGAGTACCTTCATGAGGTTGGCCCTGTTTTTATAAAATCTCACCAAGACAATACTGATATATAGACTGTATTTTACATAGCATATATCATGGACAGATGTAGGTTAAAAAAATATAAAAGACAGGTGGGTACTTTAGTCCCAGGATAAAAAAGTGTCTAACTATCAAAAAATGACAGTGACAAGGACAAGACATGGGAACATTCCTATAATGGGGATAGGACAGGCTCAGTGGGAGGAAAAAATAGTCCACAAAAACATAACAGACAGGCAAAAAAGAGACCTAAAGATGAAGCAGTAAACTATTGAAGATAAGAAAGTATGTATCGTTACTATTATGCAAAATGCTCAGAATTTCTGGATAGAGGATATTCAAAAAAAATTAAGAGAGAAATTAGAGGAAAGAAACATCCTTGCAGAAGAAAACTGTCAAAAGTTTCAAATGCAAATCTGTGTTCATTAATAAAACAGACTCACGAAAAACATGATATATGCAAAGAAGCTTTGGGCTATTTGGATATAGAAATGACTGAGAAAGCGTGAAAATATAAAGCAGAAGCTGTCTGAGAGCGTGTGTGTGTGTGTGTGTGTGTATGTGTGTGTGTGTGTGTGTGTGTGTGTGTGTGTGTGTGTGTGTGTGTGTGTACCGCAACACTTTTTATTAACTCTTTGACATTACTTCACCTTTGGATCATTATTTTTTACTGGATTTGACTCTACACTGAATTTGTGTTTACAATGTGGAGACTTTTATTGCCTGCAGCTGTGAGTTTTTACTGGATTTGATTCTACACTGAATTTGTGTTTAAAATCTGGAGACTTTCATTGCCTGCAGTTGTGAGTGACTGGGGTTTTTCTTTGCAACTTTTGTTAGTTAAAACTGCCTCCATTAGGGTAGTAAAAACATTGATTTGATCTTGGTCAAAAAGATGAGTCTTGTTAAGTTGTATTCCTAGCCATTCTAGCCCAGTACCATGGGGTATCACTGAGAACAAGTTACACACATCTATGGTGACTAAAAAAGGTGTTTTTAGTGATGCTAACCCCATTTAATTGATCCAAAAAATGCCACAAATTCTTAGTGATGTAGAAAAACACTCACAACCCCTTTTGCAAGTGGTGCTCCAAATAACTGCTTAAAAAGCAGGTTTTTGCCCTTTTGCCATCCACAATAGGCCTAAACTATAATTGGTCTAGGCTTTTGTGAATTGTAGGAATACCAAAAATGTTTGGTATTAAGGGGTAATTGTTCCTTAAAAAATGATATTCCTTTTCATTAATTTCCCCCTGGTATAACATGTCATCTATTAATAGCTCTCTTATAAGCTATATGAATTTCATTGAGGTTACTCTCACAATAGGTGTCTTCAATCAGTAAAGCTGTCATCCTATCAGAATAATCACGCCTATAAAGAATTATGGCCCCACTGCCTTTATTCGACTTCATTATCTAGATGTTAGTGTCCATAGCCATTTCCTTTAATAGGGCTTTCTCCCTTGGGGACAAATTGTTGTGTGAGCTATAGGGTTGTTTTCTGTAACCATCCCTAATATCAATTTCACATACTCTCTCTCGTATGTCCCTATAAAGCTGTTAAGTGGGGGGATTAAAGTAACTGGGTCTCCTTAACTCGTAACCTTGTCCCTCAAAAGTTCCCCCATTAAACCACACTTTCAGGTTCATTTTGCAGGTAAAAATTTTCAGATCTATTAAAGTATTAGATAAAACTGCACACCTGCATAGCACAAATGTAAACCCCTTGGATAGCAAGTCAGCATGTGCGACACTAAGGAGATTTTTGGAAGAATTGTAAACCTTATAGTCTCCAGCTGAATTGGAAATAATACTCAGACCACTACCACCACTTGAATCATTACATTCAGTCATAACATTAAACAAGATGTCAAAATCTATTTGCCCATTATCATTGACCATGTCAGTACACATCCAACCATTACCATTATCTGATGTGTTTAAAATTACAGTCTCAGTGTCCATGGAAGGCTCAAAATTTTCCAGCCTAATGGCATTTAAATTGTTTAGTTCCTCATCATTAACACAACCATTGCAAACTGTTTCACTAAGGTGAACGGTAGTTCCCAAAATGTCAATGTCAGCATTAAAATATGAATCACAATCCATGTATACACATACTTGACTAAGTGAACCCATAGAATAATCCTCTAGTAATGGTTCCAATAGTTCCACTGGTTGTTCCGGGTCTTCAGCTTTGTTCCCTACTCTTTGTATCTTCAGTCGCAGTTTTCTCCTGGTGATATCCTCTGTTCCCTGTTTCTTAGTTGCTCAGATCATCTTGGGCCTTCCTCTAAAGGGAACCCTGACTGAGCTGGTTGAAAAACCCTCGTTTGAGATGTCATTTCCTCATTCTCCTTGGGTGGCTGATTGGTTGGAACTACTGGCTTACCACGGTTAATAGTAGATAGCGGATACACCTTGTTTTTAGTATACTCTAGTGTGTTCCTTTTCAACTTGCTGACCTTCCTTTGAAAAATATTATGACAACTGTTATCAATGCTGACTAACATGTTGTGAAAGTTAGTCTGGTAATGTTCAAACAGCAGATCCTTCATGATCAGCTCATTTTCCTTATCCAGTTTGCCTATTAGCTGCTCAATCCTACGGCCATTGTATTTTCTCATTATTTGGATTAGCTTTATGCCTGTCCGGTCAAAAAGCTGGTGAACTTCATTAAGCATTTCAGTGTTGTTTTCTATACCATTGGTGTATTTCCAACATTGTAAACCCCTTGGGACTTCTCCCAATTCAATGTTCCTCTCTAAGTAACCATTTTCAATTTGTAACTTCTTTAGGTTGACCGGTCTCTTTTCAAAGGACTTAATCCTGTCTGTTAAAGACTGGTGCATGATAGTCTGTTGACTGGCCACACTAGTTATGCTGGTCCAAAAGTCAAATTTGCTGTTTCTCCAATCCCCAATACTATTAGTCGTCAGAGTCCCAGAACTAACCGAACCATTGTTAATACAATTATGTCTATTTTCAGTTAAACTGCCTAATGGACCATTAGGCTGTGGCTCAGAATGGATAGTTGTATCTGACTGAGAAGGCTGAGTAGGTTGAGTGAGAGAAAAGCCCAGAGTATCAAATAGGTTACTACCCCTCTTGTTTTGTTTGGCAGTTAATACAAACTCAACCTTTATATATATATATATATATATATATATATATATACAGCTTAAAAAGTGAATAATTAGAAAATTGAAAAATGTAAATAAATATGTATTAATGGGACAAACCTTTAATTTCATGGACATTTCAACTGTAATAGTAAAAATGTAGTGTACATGGCCAAATATGAACACTGCCTAGCCTTCTATGTTGGTAAGACTAGCAGGCATTTTAAAGACAGAATTAGGGAGCATATCTTGGACATTAAGAATGTGAGGACCACTAAAGCTCTGACTAGGCACATGGCAAAAAATCCAGGCTATAGATTCAAATTTTTTACCTTACAGCAACTGATGAAGGATAGACAGGGTAGAGTTTTGGATCTAGACTTAGATATTTGTGAATTGAGGTGGCAATTCAGCTTGGATGCCACCAGTTTTCCAGGTATTAATGATAACGTCAGTATAGCTGCCATTTTAAAATTAAAGTATATTTTAGGATAAACATTTTTAACATGCTAATTTATATGGGTTTGCGTCCAATTGTGTGGATTTTACTATTTGGTATTTTAAGAATAAGGTATGTTTATTGATTGATTTATTAGCCAATCATTATTACATAATTTTTCAATTGTCCAATTATTCACTTCTTAAGCTGTATGTATATAAAGTTTGAGTTTGTATTATTTGTTGTTCTGAAGAAGTCCAACAGAGGCTGGATGAAAGTGCTTAACCTGTGGCATTAATAAAGGTTGGAATTCAGCTTCTGTGACCAGTGGTGGTTTGTACTTCAGTAAAGTGTGTTTTCCGGGTTACTACATTCAATAAAAAAGAAAGAAAACAATGGGAAAAGTAGAAAAACTGGATTAATAATAAAGAAGTTAAATTAAGAGAAACTGAAGTTATGGATTATCTGCAAAGTGAAAGATTTAACATAAAAAATCTAATTCTGGTAACATCACAGCATGATGGAACAGAGAGTCTCCAAATTAAAGACAAATAGGTGGAATGGGAAACATCAGTTACCACAAGAAGATACTCTAGAGCATTCAAAAGGACACCAGCACAGATGTTCAGGTGGAATTGCACAGCAAGGGAGGGGAGGACAGTATGGTGGCAACTCTGACGCAGTGAGTGCTGTGGAGAGATATGCCAGTGAGTTTCCATATGAAAGAGCAATGGATGATGCAAGATGCAGCTGAAGAGAATGTGTTACAGGAAGATGTGCTGGAACTTTTATAGGAAAAAGAGAATGAGGAATGGCCCTCAGTTTAGAAGATAAAGGGAAGAGTTGCTTGATTTAATAGAGATGGCTAGATGTATTAAGGTTTATGAAAGAAAAAGATTACAGAAAATTAATATGACCCAAAATGTTAGAAGTCTGAAAAAGTAAATGAGCACAGTAATGAAGACTATTAACAAAAATTCATGTGATATAACAGAAGTAAATTGAATATATTACTGTACAGAAAATTAATAACAGATAAAGTCTTGCCACAAAATTAAAGGGAAATAAGGGAAAGGAAGGGAAGAAATAAATCAAATGCCATCATGGAAGGACTGAATAGAGAAAATTATAAAGCAGTTAGGGCAGGAAGAGTGACTGTTAGAAGATTATAGGAGAGGGAACAGATCAACAAAAATACTCGAAAGATAGACATAATAATAACAATTCATAGTATTAGAACAGACCAGGATCTATCACACACTTTTGCAAATAATAAACTAAAAATATCAGCACATGCTGAAAAACTTAGAAGATATGCAATAAATATAAAGGAAAAGTACAAAATAAGCAATTCATTGATGACCAAAAAAAATTTTTTACAGTGAACTGGTCACAAGCAAAAGAAAGAAACATCATCAAAAAAAAAAATAGAAAAAGACAAGATTTTGGAGAAATATCTGTGAAGACTCCATGGAACATAAAGATTCTGAATGGAGATAGGAAGTAAAAAAAACAGTAAGAAGTTCAATTGTACAGTATATGAAATGGGATGAAGTAATAGCAAAAGAATTTGAACCACAATTAAGAAAACCCCCTAACTAGGAAACTCCAGGCCCAGATGCAATACGTAACTTCTCACTAGAAGTATTGACTTCTTTACATAAACATATAGGCCTGAGTAAGAAGTACTTATATACATACTCCAAACATACACCAACCTGGTTACCAACAAGAAAAACAATACTCCACCTTAAGAATGCACCTGCAAGCTATCCTAAAAGACTATAGGCCAACAAATTGCCTTCTGATGATGTACAAAGTATATGCTGAAACTGATGCCACCAGAGTTTATAGTCAATTAATAGAAAACTCAATTATGACAATCGAACAAAAGGGCAACAGAAGAAAGTCATACGGAACAAAGGATAATTTGTTATTAAATAAAATCACAATGGAAAATTGTAAAAAAGGGAAGAATTTAAGTATGGCATGAATAGATTATAAAAAGAAAAAACATTTGACAGCATCCCACATTCATGGATAAAGGATTGCTTACAAATGTATAAGATACACCCTACATTGATCAATTATATCACAATGACCATGAAACTGTGGTAAACCACTTTGGAGCTATGCCATGATGCAGGACAAATTAGACAAATTATTATCCCAGGGATAAAAATTCAAAAGGGGGATAGTCCAGGGAGACTCTTTGTCACTGCTGCTCTTTTATCTTGCCCTTAACCTATCAAGCTGTCTACTTAACAGATTAGGTCATGGTTACAGTTTGTCTCACAGAAAAGAACAAAGAGTAAAGACTTTTTGTAGATGATTGAAAACTGTATAGTTCATTAGATAAGGAGCTGAAAGCACATCTGCGATTGGTCAAAACTTTCTCAGATGATATAAGAATATCATTTGGTCTTGATAAATGTGTAGAAGCAATGTTTAAAACAGGAAAGCTCCAGCACAGAGAAAATATCTGTCTGAAACAGGAATTTGTATAAAGGAACTTTGTCAGAAAAGAGCGTATAAATATCTGGGAATTGATGAAGAATCAACACTAAAATATAAACAAATGCAAGCAAAACTCAGTAAGAAATATTTTAGAAGACTAAAATTAATACTGAAAACAACCCTGATGTCAAGAAACAAAGTCCAAGCTATAAACTAATACGCTTTTCCTGTTCTAACTTACTGTTTTGAGTGATTGACCAGCCACAAAAGATATTGGATCAGTTGGACAGGAAAAAAGAAAAATGCTTCATGCATATCAAATGATACATAAAAATCACTGTTTACCAAGATTATACATTCCTTGTTCTGAAGTAAGTAAGGGCCTCCTCAAAATTAATTATATGTATTGATCTGCAATCATTGGACTGCATACATATCTGTTGACCTCATCAGATTCAAACGTAGTAAACATTTTGAAACGTGATGAGAAGATATCTAAGACAACTTTCCTGTTTTATTTAGCAGAAGCATATCAGTATCAAGCAGGAATGGAAACCAAAATAGAAGTAGACAAAAGTCAGGCAGCAACCAACAACTAAATTTGCCAAAAAAAAAAACAAAAGAGAGAGTATAAGGAGAAGGATCAGATGAGAAGGCAAGAAATGTGGGGAAGGTATAAATATAGTTGCAAGTACATAAAACTCCTGGAACAACCTTTTCTCATTCAGGATCTGATGCAGGAATGGTTAAGAAGAGAGGAATTTAAGCCAAAATTTGAAAGGTTAGTATTAGAGGTGCAGGATAGTGGACTATGTGCACTTTGGTTTACAAAGTCCACTGAAATTGGGAGAGAAGCAGACAAATGCAGGTTCTATAAAACATAACTGGAAATAGTCACACACCTTGTTACTTGGTGTGATACACTAATGACAGAGGGCTTGTATACTGAAAGGCATAATAATGTGGCAAGATGGTTGCATTGGAGATTGTGCAAATATTACAATATTAAAGTAGCTGAAAAGCACTGGACACATGAGCCACAAAATACTATAGAGAATGATGAAGTTTATATCACAGGGGATCACCCATTACCAACAGCTGAAAATGTATTTGCAAGAAAACCAGATATAACAATCCAGGAAAAGAAGACAAAAGTAGCATCACTCACTGAAATTGCTACACACAGTGACTGACTGCATTGTCTTACGTACAGAAAGACACAAAGTCATAAAATACCAGGGTTTGCAGGCAGAAATGAAAGAACTTGGAAGAAGGATATCCAGACAATTCCAATAATAGTAGGAGCAATTGGTCTCATAACAAGCATTTCCAGTCATATATAGATATGCTACTGATACATGGAACTCCATATAAATTGCAAAAGGAGTCACTTCTGGGTGCATTGCAGGTGCTGCAAAGAGCAATCTTAGCTAACATCAAAGACTGAAACAATACCAGTTTCATGAACGTTAATCATACTTTCACCTAGTAATAGGGTCCATTCCCGAAATAGTATTCGAAACTCAAAAGCCTTAGAAAAATTAAACTGGAATAATGTGTTTAGTGAACTAAAAGACAATCAGTTTCTAACATTTTAAAGCTGTTGTAAGCAAATACCTACACAAAGAAGTTGACTGCACTTGTGAAGCAGGTTATACAGCCAGCATTGAAATAATCCTTTATTCTGCAACAGTATTTAATGCTGTTTTTTTTAATAAACATTACTTAGCTACTATAAGTGTCCTCTGCTTTCTGTCACATTGCTGCTGTTCTACTGTCTGTAATGCTTCTGCACTACTACTGCTGAGTGTTTTATTTAATTATTTTTCATTGTTATATATTGAACATCTGTCAATTACTTTATCAGCTGTCAGTTACTTATTGCACCTGGATAATGGTGAACCCGATCAGTTATCCAATTATCACATTATAAATAAAACATTAAATAAATATTGGGTTTTGCAATGTAGACATTAATTACTAAAATTATGAGGTATTGCTTTTTAGTCACATGCAAAGTTAGTGCCTACAGGTATTATTGTAAAGGCAAAGTAATTACAGACAGCATTTTAACTTTTGATCAAATGCAGGTAATGTAAAACAGATTGAACAGGTTCAAAAGGAAAATAAAAAGAACTGAAGCACACTAGGAAATTATCCCCCATGAAGAGAGATAGGGTATCCATCTGTGCTGGTGAGTTGAGTTTAATTAACAGCTTATGTGTCAATGGGATGGCAGTGTAGGGAAAGAATGAGTATCCAATGTTGTATTGCATTTTTCTGAGGGAGGGTCTCAGGGAATCTATACTTCGGGGTGAGTCCTACTGGTGGCTGACAGATAGGCCTGCTCTTGACCAGCAACTGACAGGTGGTCCATAATGATGGCGTGGGAAGAATACCTATTCACTGTAAAGATTCATTGTATGCTATATGGCTCTAGTTTAAAGAGAATAAAGGGAAAAAACTTATCATGCAAGCAAACAAATCATGAAAACATTTATATGTCAATGAGGTACAGTATGAATCTTTCTAGGGCAACTAGGCACACATGAGAACTCCATCTAAGTGTTATCTTTCATTATGTAATGAGTGAGGTTTCATAAAATGGCAAGAAGAGCTCCATTTTGTTTCTTAGCATGAGGGAGTTAAATGCAATGACCTGGTTTATTCACTCATGTTCTTGTTCTTGATTCAGCAGGGTTATTTTTATGAACAAAGCTCTCCAATGGTATTAAAGTTCTGTCATCACTTGCTGAGCTTTTCTTCTTTTCTCTCTCTTCCCTTAAACATATTTCGATTAAAGTGAAGACCTGTTCACTTCATATTGAATGAACACACTTTAGAACTGAGTTTTAAAAGCTTTTGAGCATTTAGGAGACTCATTTTTCATGGCTGTTACAGGGGGTTCACAAGCCATTTAAAAATATGACTTAACATCTCTGTGTTGTCCAAAAATTAGGTCTTTATTCATTTCCCTGAAAAAGATGCAACTCTAATTCAACTGCTGCATAACACTGGAAAAATACTGTTTTTACTTTACTTTTTTGATATAGTTTGTTAGTAAAAGGAATACTTCTAAATTTCATATTTCATATTTTTTTTTCTTTACATGTAACATAAGTGACACAAAGATGCTGGTTCCAATGAAAAAAGTCACTAACTGTGAGGTATAGAGATATAGACTGGACAACTTACAGCTCTTGTTAGTCACCATCTTGTATGACTTTTTTCCCAAAAACTAATATAATTGCTAAACTCTGTTCCACCTAATATTCTGGGAAATTTTTCCAGTTCCACAGAAATTTCCCTTAGATTGATTACAGAATCAACATGCATTGTCATTGCACAGTTCTGCAAACAGCAGAATTCTGTATACTACATATAGGCAAGGAGAGATCATACACTGCTCATATGTAGTACAAGATGTATATGCATATACTGATAATTCATACTTTTTCATTGGACAGAAAGCCATGAAGGCAAGAAGAGGGCTATACTGATCACTGACTTAAAAAAAAGCAAACAAACAAAACAAAACAGATGTTTGTCACCTATCATAAATGTTGGTTGTAATCACCTTTGTGTCCATTAAAACCTGGGAAAGAGGTTAGCCAGAGCATCTAACTTAGCTTCCATTGATATCAAGTGCCACCCCCCCTCCCAGGATGCTGCTGTGATTGAGAATATGTGAGCCTCCTTCTTGCCAGAATTGCACATAAAACTAGTCTAAATGTCAATAAATAGAAAAACACTTTGGAAGCTTACATTGATAGAGGGACATAACTGGTATCACAGCTTTCTTAAGACACCATTGTTATCCATCCTCTTAGCTCCACTCTACTGCCTTTACTCTGTAAAGTAAAGTTAATATTATTTTATATGCTTCTTTAACTCCATATGGATTATCCACGACAGTGAACTAAACTATTTTTATTTTTACTTAGTAGGATCTACCCACAATTCTCTTTTCAAGTGCAGCAAAGGTACTTTGCTCATGTTAAGTGACTTGCGAAAAACTGCAAAGTACTTAAGTGAATAATGTAAGAATCAAACATCTGAAGTTCAGAAGGCAACATAAGCCATTGTAGGCCCTTTCTATTGACTAAAATAAATACTGCTAAGTGCTTTCATTCATAACCATATTGAACTTCATTAGAACAGTAACTTACAATTCAACATCCCCTATATAAACCACAACTCATTACCTAAATAAACACTTAAACCAATCATTTTAACACTCTCATAAATATTCAGTAGTTAAACATCATATTAACTAAAAAATACTTCCCAATATATTATCACTATTGAAATCATACCATTCAAAAAAATAAATGATAAAAATCAGATAAGTATTAAACATCCTATCTCCATATAAATCACTATAATAACCATGTCATTTAATATTATAGTTAAAATTAAAATTGTAATTATAATTAAAATAGCTGTATACTCACTCAATAATGGCTGTTTTCAAAGCCAACACACTGCTAGTACTGATTTTATCCTTATACTGTATGGCATTTAATTTAATTTGCCATAAAAAGTTCCTTCTTTTGTAATTTGGACTCTAATATTATGTGATACCTTTTCTAAAATTAAATACAAGAACCTTTTAA
Source organism: Protopterus annectens (assembly GCF_019279795.1). NCBI lineage: Eukaryota > Metazoa > Chordata > Ceratodontiformes > Protopteridae > Protopterus > Protopterus annectens. The sequence continues at coordinate 938,427,653 of NC_056734.1, read as the reverse complement.
AATTTTTACATTCACTGATGTGTTTATAAAATGGCATTCAGCTCACCTCACCTTCTAATAGAATATAAATGTTCATATATTCTCTGTCTTAGTGTCATTTCTGACTTCCCTACGTAAAATGCTTTGCAGGTCATACATTGTGCTAAATAAACCACCCCAGCAGTATTACAGCAGCAGTATTACAATGGAATCTTCAATTACCACTAAGCTCCTGGGAGGGGGAGGGGGGTGATGGGCAGATTTGTTTAGTTAGTCCTCTGCTTCATAAAGTAGTTTTTAATAAGAAGTTTTTAAGATTTTTATGGTTATTACTAATTAAAATGTTGATAATTTTAATAAGGGACTTACTTTTTTACCCACCATGTCTTTAAATATAATTGACACCTTATTGGAATTAAAATTATTTATGACAAAACTCCATTTTAAAATACTTTTTCAAAATTAGGCTGAGTAATTTAATGATGATGTAAGGCAGCCCAGCACTTTTAATCACAATTACTAACGCCAATATTAACATTTGAAAAAATGCACAAGAAGGAAATTAGGGACTTGAGTGCTAAATGATCTAGACAGATGAGGTATTTTAATTTAACTTTGAAGCAGAAACAGGTGTTTAATGAATTAGTGGAAAATAAAAATATTAGGGATATGAAGCTGGACACAGGGGTGGGGTGGTATTAATGAATTATATAGACTATTCTTCAAAAATCTAATAAATTATATAGACTACTCTTCAAAAATGTATCAATATTTGAATAATCATATCTATTCTGAACTGAGTTCTAAAAATTAGGTTAATATGGCACATAATAAAATTAATACGGCATTTAATGATTATTTGATGGATAATTAAATTACAGTGCCTACTATGAATAACTTGGAGGTTAAAAAGTCCCTATTTCCTCAATTTTTGCTATCTTCAAGAGTATGAGCATGCCGTAGCTTTTTCACCCCCACCTAAGTTTTCTAACAACAACAAAGTTACAGGTGGTAGAAATGAGGATGACAGGCTGTATAGTCACAGCATCAATTTTGATGACATTATTATGGATTGAGAGCACCCAAGTGATGAAGCACCAACTGAGGAGATCTGAGAGGATACGGAGGAACAAGGAGGCTAGAGCAAGAGTGGAAACAGGAGGGCCTCTCAATGGGGAGACACCACAGAAACTGATCAACCAGTTGACTTTCAAATATAAGTTGAGATTTTTGTATGTTTAATTATAGTGACTTTCAGGTTAATCAAGACTGGGCTAACCTTTTTGAAAAATGGTTAACATTTGTACCCACTCATAGAGCCCAGACAGAGGACATTTTAGTAGATTTGAATTTTTTTGCATGTAATCTGAATATTAGTTTATATCTTGGTGAGAATTGCTAGGAATGTGCATGTATCTAAAGCATGTTCTAAACCAAGCATGTCCAATCCCCCTCTCTATCCTTACATTTTGTTATTTGAAAAAATATGATAATTTGATATTAGGCAGGTGTTAAAAAGAAAGCTACTGGTTAATTATTCAAACCTGATGGATGGTGAACTGGCATTGTTGAGACATGTTATTGACAACAGACAAATACGATTGATGAAACCTGACAGAGGGTGTGGGCTAGTGTTCATGAATTTAAACGACTATATGAATAAAATGCTTGCCATCCTGGTTTGTGACACATAGGAGGAGGTTTCCAAAAATAAGAGAAATATAGCTTATGACAAAATTGATGTTTTTTTTAATGATTGTCTCACACAGAATGCTATTACATGGGATGAGTTTGATTTTCTTACTGTGACCATTCCTAGAACTCCAAAGATCTTTGGGATTCCAAAGGTCCATAAGAATTTGACAGGCCCACCCCTGACACAAATTGTTGATGCTGAATCATCTAAAACTTTCACCTTGGTCCAGTTCATTGATTATGATTTGATGCACATTGTGGAAGGGGTACCCTATCTAAACAAGGACTCTTGGGGTTATTTTTAGTACAATTCAGCAATATTTATTTTATGAGGACACTATTTTTTTCATCATTAACATTGTTAATTTGTTCTCAGTTATTCCTCATGACATTATCTTGGAATGGTTTTATGACTACTTGTGTAGATGTAGTGGTATGGACCATTCCTGGAATAAGTTATATACTGATTTGATGAAGGCTGTGCTTATTAACAACTTCATATATTTTAAAGGGCAACTTTTAAGCAAAGTGCAGGTTTGGCCATGGAGGCTGCATGCACCCCAACCTTTGCCAACCTTGTGATGGCTAAGAGGGAATATAGATATGTGTCAACTTCACCTTTCTTTGAGTATTGCTGTCTTTGCTGATGCAACCTTGGTGACATTATTATTTTCTGGAAGGGTAGCATGGAGGGTCTCAAAGAATTTTTGTTGTTATTCAAATGGCACAACTTACTTTTTGAAATTTACTATCAACACTTCTTTTGATTCAATTAATTATTTGGATGTTACTTTTTCCAAAAACAGATGCCAACATAGGTTTGCATCCACCATTTACAGGAAGCCTACTTATTCAAACTCATTGCTGCAGTTTAAAAGATGGCATCCTGCTTACCAAAAGAGATCTATAGCAAAAGGGCAAATCATGAGACTTACATATATGGTTTCTCAATATGAAGTTTTCCTAGACGAAACTTCAAAGTTAAAATCGATGTTTATTTGATGGGGTTACCCATCTAGTTTCATTCAAGGAATTATGGAGAAGCAGGGACTAAATGAGAACAAGTGTTTGCTCCCATTTTAGGGAGAAATGCATTGTGTCTATGTAGGGCTGATACCCCCATTAATAAAAAAGATTACAGTAGAGCTACAGTCCTTACAACTTGGATGCTAGTAACACCAATGCTGTTATCCAGAGAAACTGGAATCTGTTTAAACAGGGGTTAAACAGTTTGATGTTTTAGGTCTTCCCCCCCCCTTTTTCTGTAAAATAAAGACATTTCTGTTACATCTTTGATTCAGAGGATGAATTTGGGACATAAACCTGGGCAGATGAAAAAATGTAGCTGGTGTAATCAGTGCAGACATAGTTTAGAGCAGACAGTTTTTGTTATAGCAGTCTATGGAAAAGTTTATTTAAAGAAGAGGTACTTTTGTTACAGCTCCAGAGTTGTGTACCTGGCCCAATGTCATTTATGTCTGGGTTTCTATGTAAGAAAAACAGAAAATCTTTGAAAATGCGAATCTATCAGCATCTATATGATCTTGGAATGAAAAATTGAAACAATGCATCATATAGACATTGTAAGGATAATGGCACCCATTATTTTAAGTTCCATATCCTGGCCAGCATTGAAGATATTACTGGTGGGGGGGGGGGGCATGGAAAATGTGATTGAATGGAAGGAAATCAGGTGGCAATAAAAGTTAGATTCTACCAATGGTAATGGTTAAATAACATGGTCCTATTTTGTACCTCAAATCCTCTTTATATTTATAAAGTATGTACCCAACTGTTGTCAATGTATAAAAGGATTTTTTTTTGCTTTAGTTAGTAATGTTTTTTTATGAATGTTATGATCACCGTTCTCACACACACACACACACACACACACACACACACACACACACACACACACACACACACACACACACATATATATATATATATATATATATATATATTTCTTAAGCATTTTATATGTATGTATTATTTACATACATATATACATATATATATATATATATATATATATATATATATATATATATATATATATTTATACACACATATATATATATATATATATATATATTTATACACACATATATATATATATTTCTTAAGCATTTTATTTTGCATGTTTTAATATATTCATCCAGGCATTTTTAATGTATTTTAAATGATTTCAAAAGTTGCTAATTATATGCATTCTTCATCTATCAATTTTTCTTATTGGTTTGTTGCACAGGTCATTTTACGATTCTCCGCTGTTAAATTTTTTAACTTTAATCACTGGCAGTTAACTGAGCTACTTAATGGGATGTTTCCGAAGTCTGCTTGCACAGGTATTTATTTGGTGTTTTAACTGTTTCTGTAACACATTCTGATGAAGTCCAGTATGTGACAAAAGTGTTTAATGTGATTGTTTTTATGAGGTTCTATTAAAGGTTTTCAACAGCTGAGTACTACTGCTTTCATTTTCAGTTCTTTTCATCTTAGTTTTTAGTTTGTTCCTGGTTTAAAAAAATGTGATGAAGGATTCTTGGCACTGTTTGGGTGAATTATCTGAGGTGAAATTTTGGGAAAACTTGGTCTTCGTAACAAGCATTGTTAAGAATTTGAAGAAAACCACAGGAAACACCAACTCAAACATGCAGGCAGTAGCTCAACCAGGAAGATAAACCAAACAATGAAGGAAGATAGTAAAATAAAATTTATTGCACACAGCTCCAATGATTTTGCACTTTCGAAAAAACTTCATCAGAATCACTTAAACACAGTACAGCACCACATATATATACCCCACCCTTAAATACATGACCAATGAATTCTCTCCCTCCATTAAAACCCACACAGTACTTTAAAGCAACACACAATATTAAATGCCCAGCATTCAAATGGAAATACATTAACACAAACACCATAAAAATATATATGTATATGTAATTTTCCCAAACCCAACACACAATCATAAACTACAAATTAGGAAGTTACTTTAAACAATATAAGATTTTAATTTGAGTACACTGGCTATAGATAGATTATCATTGAGACTTGGGGGGACTGTGGCATTCAATTACAATTGCCAACTTAATTCCTTGGCCTCAAGCTCATCTTTCCAAGATTCCCTCTATAGTCCCTCTGAACACATTCCAACACAAAACAACCAAAAACATGGTTAGTGTTGGTATTAATGTGCCTAGCCATTGCATTTTTCATATTCCCCTTCCTCATATCAAGTCCATGTTAATACATGTGTTCCCTGAACTTTCTTTTTGTCTTTTCTATATAAAAATGTTGGCAGTTAAAACATTTCCCCACATATATAACCCCCATAGTATTACAAGTACAATGAAACTTGGGCCTGAAAATCCTATGATTAACCTCATCTCGATCACCTTCCAACACCATCCTACATTGGGTACAATGACCACATTTATAGGTACCCCATTTTTTATTTGAAATATTGGGTCTAATATCAACTGTAGGGTGTTCAAAGAAATTTTTGAGTGTTTTTCCCCTTTCTGAACAGAACACGCGGTCTAACCTCAACTACACTACACATTTCTTTAAACAAAGAGAAAATATTGCAATATGTATACATGAGTCCCCTGATAATCTTGGTCTCATTACAAAGCTAGGTAATAAAGCCCCCCCCCCAACTCTAGTGGATCCCTGCTTTTATTTCTTCCAGGCCCAAGTTCCCTTGGCCCAAATGTGAACTAATAAGGGGCAAAAAATCCCCCTTAATTCTCCTTTCTCTAATGTCATTGGCAACTTGCAATACTAAGCCAACAGGGTAACCTCTACATTAAAATATATTCCCCATTTTTTCACACTCCTTAACAAACTGATTCCAATCAGAAACCATCCGAGCAAGCCTAACAGATTGTCTTTTAACTATCCCGACTTTTTGATGGAAAGGATGACTACTGTGGAAATGGAGAATACTGTTACTATAGGTGGGCTTACGATATATTGCACTAACCCACCTTCTGTTACCCACATCCTTAGAAATGGTAACATCCAAATAGTTCATGGAACTTAAATCACACTGATGGGTAAACTTCAAAAAGGAAGTGGAGGTATTTAAAAAGTTAAAAAAACATTCAATTTCTTCTACTGTTCTATTCCAAACAATAAAAATGTCGTCCAAAAACCGGAGGTATAAACTCCATGGTTTTACCCCAAAATGTCTAACAAAATATGTCTCTCCCATTCTAATAGAATAATATTTGCAAAGATGGGGGCACATGCCGCCCCCATCGCTACTCCCTTCTTTTGCCTGAAGTATTGCCCATTTAAATACACAAAATTGTACTTAAGTACTAGTTCCATACAAAGAACTAAAACATTAATAGTGTTATTGTCAAGGACTGTGCATTCACAAAGGAAACAATGAAACCATTTTATCCCCACTTCATGGGGAATAGCATTGTACAGTTCTACCACATCAATAGTCAAAAAGACACACTTTTCAGAGAATTCCACTTTCTTCATTTTTATTAAAAAGTCCCAGGAATCTTTACATATATGGTCAAAAGACTCCAAACAGCTTTTAAGTACAAAATCAACATATTTACACAGAGGGTGGGTCTTAGATGTCCTAGCACTAACAATAAGTCTCATCGGTGGACTATTGATATACTTATGAAGTTTGGGTATCCCAAAAATAACAGGTACCACTGGGTACTTCACTTGAAAAAAACAAAAAACATCATAAGTTCTCTCCTCTTCATCCAAGATATCTTGTAAGTAAAAATCTATATGTTGGTAAGCCAATTAAATAAGAATTAAAGATGTTTCTTCATATAGATCACTATTATTAACATGTGCTAACATTTTATTAATATAATCATCTTTCCCCATAATAACAACCCCTCTCCCCTTATCGGGTCTCATAACCCTAAGTTGTTTGTTATTAAAAAGTTTGTACAACAACATAGATTCATGAGCACTCAAATTATCATGAACATATGGACTTTTCAATTTTAAATTTCTAAACTCAAACTCTACTAGTTTTTCAAAGATAATAAGTGGTAGAGGCAAATGGGAATTAAACGTGCTACTTCTCCTCAGCATTTCCCCTGCACAATAAACTTCATCATTGAACATAAGTTTAAAACACATTTTTCTGAGAAACAGTTTTAAATCCACAAGCAATTTATCAATTTTAAAACTAGATGGAGGCACAAACAATTCGCCCCTACTAAGTAAATTTACATGCTCAATATTGCACTTAAAGTCACTGTAATTATAACACTTAAAGACCCCAGCATAATTCTGAACAATTTCAACTACTGCACCTTGGGCATAAGAAGGAAAACCTTCTTCAACAGTATCTCATAAGTCATTTTTTCCCAATGATGCCAAATGAAAAAAAATCATATTCACCTCTCCTCCCATTCCCTGTTGTACTGGTATAACCCTGCAGATAGTTACCTTGGTAATAATTCCTATTGTTGGAAAAAGTATTGTTGCCTCTGTTTCTCTGGTTTTCTAATCATTTGGACCTCAGAGACCCATTTGCTTGATTCCCTGTCTAAAGGGACTTCCGTTTCAGTCAATACCTGGTTATCTTGATTCAGAAGGCCCTCCCACTGATGCATATTATCCGAAGACTGGTTCCTATTGGTGGTAGATAGTTTTGGATATACCTTCCCTTCCACATACGCGACATGGCCTCTTTCAAACTTTTTATTTTTATTATTTCTCATTCTTTCAATATCCCCACTGACTTTCTAAAAAATAGCTAAATAATTATTCTGATGATTGGGGAATAACAATCATTATGAAAGGCATTGTCCAACTTTTCGGACTCAACAATCAAATTGTCAATCTCTTTTTGATTAAATTTAATCAAACACTCTAAGAGCTCACAACCATGCTGATCAAAAAGCTGTGAAAGCTCTTCATGAAACGGGGAACCAGACTTCACCCTGTTGGGAAATTTCCAGGTTTGTAGACACTTCGGAATTCTCTTAACCTTTGGATGCATTCACGCAAATAAGCGTTATCAAGTTGCAACCTCTAACAATGAAAAATAGATTGCTCTATGGAAGAAATGGAGCTGCTAAGAGTCTGCAGCTCCACATTATATTCAAGTTCTTAAAAAGAAACTGTCCCCAAAAGCCATCGCTTAACATTATTCGGAGGTCCACCCATACCATCCATAACTTCAATTCTTGAAGGATTACCTGGAACTTCGGTCCTCTGTCCAGCATTAAGCAAACAGGCAGGGGTCTAAAGGAACTACTTTTCCTTCCCAGAAAGATGGCCTAAATGGTGCTGCGTATTGTTAACCTTTCCAGTTAACTCTTGGACTAACTGGGTTAAGAGTCCCACACTCTGGGATATTTTCTCCACACCATTCGGCTCAGAACCCGGTCCAGACATGCCACCATGACACACAAAACCAGGGGAACACAGAAAACCACAGGAAACACCAACTCAATATGCAGGCAGCAGCACAACCAGGAAGATAAACCAAACAATGAAGGAAGATAGTAAAATAAAATTGATTGCACACAGCTCCAAGGATTTAGCGCTTTCAAAAAAAACTTTATCAGAATCACTTAAACACACTACAGCACCACATATATATAACCCACCCTTAAATACATGACCAATGAATTCTCTCCCTCCATTAAAACCCACACAGTACTTTAAAGCAACACACAATATTAAATGCCCAGCATTCAAATGGAAATACATTAACACAAACACCATAAAAATACATAAGTATATGTAATTTCCCAAACCCAACACACAATCATAAACTACAAATTAGGAAGTTACTTTAAATAATATAATATTTTAATTTGAGCACACTGGCTATAGATAGATTATCAGTGAGACCTGGGGGGACTGTGGCATTCAATTTAAATTGCCAACGTGATTCCTTGACCTCAAGCTCCTCTTCCCAAGGTCCCCTTTATAGTCCCTCTGAACACATTCCAACACAATGCAACCAAAAACATGGTTAGTGTTGGTACTAATGTGCCTAGCCATTGTATTTTTCATTTTCTCTTTCCTCTTATCAAGTCCATGTTAATACAGGTGTTCCTTGAACTTTCTTTTTGTCTTTCTTATATAAAAATGTTGGCAGTTAAGACATTTCTCCACATATATAACCCCCATAGTATTACAAGTACAATGAAACTTGGGTCTGAAAATCCTATGATTAAGCTCAATTTGATCACATTCCAACACCATCCTACATTGGGTACAATGACCACATTTATAGGTACCCCATTTTTATTTGAAATATTGGGTCCAATATCAACTGTAGGAAGTTCAAAGACAGTTTTGAATGTTTTTCCCTTTCTGAACACAACACGAGGTCTAACCTCAACTACACTAGACATTTCTTTAAACAAAGAGAAAATATTCCAATATTTATAAATGATTTCCCTGATAATCTTGGCCTGATTACAAAACTGGGTAATAAAGCCCCCCCCCCCCCAACTCCAGTTGGTCCCTGCTTTTATTTCTTCCAGGCCCAAGTTCCGCTTGGCACAGATTTGAACTAATAAGGGGCAACAAATCCCCTTTAATTCTCCTTTCTTTGATCTCATTGGCAACTTGCAATACTAAGCCAACAGAGTAACCTCTACATTCAAACATATTCCCCATTTTTTCACACTCCTTAACAAATTGATTCCAATCAGAAACTATCCGAGCAAGTTGAATAAATTGTCCCTTAACTATCTCGGCTTTTTGATGGAAAGGATGACAACTGTCAAAATGGAGAATACTGTTACTATAGGTGAGCTTGAGGCCAAGGAATTAAGTTGGCAATTGAAATTGAATGCCACAGTCCCCCATGGTCTCACTGATAATCTATCTATAGCCAGTGTGCTCAAATTAAAATCTTATATTGTTTAAAGTAACTTCCCAATTTGTAGTTTATTGTTCACTTTAGATGATTAGTGTGTTGGGTTTGGGAAAATTATATATACATATATATTTTTATGGTGTTTGTGTTAATGTATTTCCATTTGAATGCTGTGAATTTAATATTGTGTGTTACTTTAAAGTACTGTGTGGGTTTTAATGGAGGGAAAAATTCATTGGTCATGTATTTAAGGGTGGGGTATATATATATATATATATATATATATATATATATATATATATATATATATATATTAAAAAAACAGTACCCAAGTAGTAACGCAAGATATATACGAACAACCCAATAACTCTGTGGAAGAAACAGCAAATATAATCCAAATCAATTGTTCAATTGTTCAATAAGCACTTGAATAGGCAAGTTAAAGCAAAACACAAACAGTTTATTTGAACGTTAGCACTTTCACGGACAACTATTTCCGCTTCCTCAGACGTAATCATTAAGCATACAACATTCAGTTTAAAAAACGTCTCAATTAAACAATTAGTTCAGTAAAATAAATCAATAAATTAATGAATTATCAACATTTTTTAAATACATGAGTATAAATCTTTGTATAATAAATGTACAATATAATACAAAAAGTAAAAATATATAAGAAATATATAAAATGATATAATATAATGTAGAGTGAACTACCTAATGGGTCTATTTTTGAGCATGGGCTTTAGGGGGACACTCTCATTAAGACCCCTCCCCCTATGCGCTGCTAGCCAAAGTATCCACTTCAACTCAGCTAACTCTGTTTGATTAACAATGTCACCCAGTCTTGCATTAATGCCTTGTACATGCAATACTTGAAATAAAAACTCATGTTCCATACCATTCATGAGTGTATGTTTTGCTATCGCACTATAATGTCACCTCTAGCTAAACAATACATATGATCTCATATTCGTTCCCTGAATATTCTATTAGTCTTCCCGACATAAAAATTAAAACATACTTTACAGTATGCTACATACACAATGTTCTTAGTGCCACAATTGGAGTGACAACGAATCTCCCATAGTTTCCTTGTGTCCGGGTGTCTAAAGTAACCAGATTCGTCTATGGCATTACATTGAAGACAGTTGCCACATTTTCTAGTGCCAAAATAAGATGGTACCAGGCAATTATCATTTATAGGATTCAAGTCCGGAAAGCATAGTTGTTGCTTAAGATTTCTCATATTTTTATACGCATAAGTAGGACAATTACCTACAACAGCTTTAGTCCAATCATCAACCAACAACATGTTCTAGTTGGTAGAAATGACCTGTTGAATATAAGAAATATTTTTACAATAAGGCAAAACCACAGGTAGCCTCATTGAAAAATCAGGACTGATCTTGTTGCGTGTTACTCCATCATCACTAGAGTAATAAGGTCTAGCCCTCTTACATCAAGAGAGTAGTGAGACCAGCTATGTTATATGGGTTGGAGACAGTGGCATTGACAAAAAAGCAGGAGTTTGAGCTGGATATGGCAGAATTAAAGATGTTAAGATTTGCACTGGGTGTGACGAGGGTGGACAGGATTAGGAATAAGTACATTAGGGGGTCAGCCCAGGTTAGAAGGTTTGGAGACAAAGCCAGAGAGGCACAATTAAGTTGGTTTGGACATGTGCTGAGAAGGGATGCTGAGTATATTGGGAAAAAGATGCTAAGGATGAAGTTACCAGGTAACAGGAAAAGAGGAAGGCCTAAGATAAGGTTTGTGGATGTGGTGAGAGAAGACATGCAGGTGGTGGGTGTGACAGAGCAAGATGCAGAGGACAGGAAGAAATGGAAACAGGTGATTTGCTGTGGCGACCCCTAATGGGAACAGCCAAAAGAAGATGATGATGATGATGATGACAAACATATGGATAACAAGATATTCTCCTTAAATATTTTTTGGAAAAAAATATTCAACTGGTGTTTTACATTTTAGTAGCATCCACCTTATGTGGCTGAAGTATAATTTATTTGAGCTTCAGTTAGTCTGGCTTTCTCATATGGTGTCAGACAATCTATTTTTTCAGCATGAGGTTAAAAGGGTTGTTTATAGATTAGGGATAACCATTGGGAGGAAATGATTACTGAGGTTATTGGAGAGTTATTTGTAGATTGAGGATACCCACTGGGAGGAAATGATTAATGAGGTTATTAGTGGGGGACGAGATCAGTTTTGACCCATTTTGAAAGAGCGCACCTCTGTAATTAACATTAAGAAGGGGAATAGGGATGATTTAAGGACTGCAATGTCTTACAACAATACTGTTAAACAGGTTGATAATGTTTTGTATAAGAATTGGAAGGATTTTTAGATGTTTTAATTTGATAAATTGGGTGAACAACCTAAATTTGTATATAAGGGGAAGAAATTTAAATGCTATTTTAGAGTGTGATAATTAAAAAAAACAAATAGTAGGAAAAGAATATCCAAATGTTGGGCTTGTGCACAATACCACTTCATTTATGAGGGAAGTAATATTACAATTTCCTCACACCCCAGGGTGTTTAGGGGGAATAGAAGATTCAATTGTATACTGCTGGGTTGGTCAGTTTAATACAATGTATGACTTTTGAAGCATTTTATATAGGGAACTCAGAAAGGGCAGTAAGACAGAGAATATATGAACATTTATATTCTATTAAATGGGAGATGAGTTGATTGCTCTTTTAAAATACACTAAGGAATGTAAACATTTTAAAAAGTTCTTATTTTTCATTTTAGGAAAAGTATCATATAACATCAGAGGTAGTAACCAGGAGTCCCAATTAAAAATGAAGGAACTTTTATGGCAAATTATAAATGCCGCCTTCAGGTATTAATGACAAAATCAGTATAAACAGCACATGTCTTTAAAAGCAGATAATATTAATTGATTATACAGCTATTTTAATTATAATTGCAATTTTAATTTTAACTATAAAATTAAATTACACGGTTATTTTAGTAATTTACATGGTGCTAGGGTGCTTTATTTAATGTTTATCTGATTTTAATCATTTATTTATTTTTTTAATGTTATATTTTCAGTAATGAACTCACCTTCTATCCACCCTCTTATATGCCTCACTCATTTTCACTATCTTAAAAAATGTAACTTAAACAGACTTGAATTATGCTTTTTGAAAGTAGCCAGTTTTGCTTGTAATCAACCTGCAAGAACATATCACTGCAAGGTACTACACCAACTCAACTGGCTGGAACTTCCCAACCTTCTAACCTTTAACCAGCTAGTTCTAACTCATTCTACTATTTACTACTCTGACAACTGCCAATCTATTAGCAGCCTAGTTCAGGCCTACTCCAGCAGTAGAACACTAAGGTCTTCTAATAAATTGCTCTTGAGGGTCACCAAATCCAACATTAGCTATGGGGGTTATCTATATTCATACAAACTTGCCACAACTTGGAATGATATACCTCAAAATATACTCAATACTGATAATATTTCCAAGTTCAAACAACTACTTAGGGAACATGTTAATAACACTTGGCTTGCTCCTGCACTACACCTGGTTAGCAGTTCTAAACATACCCGTTAACTAGCTCCCCCTTAACTAAACATACCCTCTACTGGGTTCTCTCCCCTAACTTTTTCCTTCCCCTTTACCTCCTTCTCCTATCCATCTGTTGCCTGGTTCCATTCTTTTACCTGCTAGATGACAGCATTTCCTCACCTTAAAAGTGTATTAATTCTGCTTGTCCAAAATGTAGTAATGCTTACTGTGCTAGACTACTTTCAATTGCTGTGCTTGTCATTTTTTTTCTGTTTATAATTTCATATTAATTTTTGCCTGGGTATTCTTCATGTATTTTGTACTGCATGCAGTATGTAATCAAAGATTGTTTTACTATGTTTACATTATATGTGTGGAGCTTTTTTTCCCTAGGCCACCACTGAAAACGGGCCATCTTAGACCCATTCAGACTCTCCCGGTAAACAAATGGAAATAAATAAATAAAATAATATAATGAGAGGTGTTTTAAGTTAAAATGATGTGTAAGTACTGAATATTTATGAAGATCTTAAATGATTGTTTGATTTGTTTATTTAGGTAGTATATTATTGTTTATATAATGGGGTATTGAATTATTCGTCACTGTTCTGATGAACTTCAATATTTAATGTATAAACAATTAAATACACACACACATATATATATATATATATATATAAAAACGTGTTTAAGGTTTAAAGTAATATTTCACTTGTACCCAGGTTATAAAAACCACATAGGACCAATAGGGTTAAATATTTATATAGCCATACAGTTATTTATTTATTTAGTGAAAGATTCTATTATGCAATAATGTTTAATTTATTTTTATATATATAAAAAAGCAGTTATGGGTTGAATTTTTCTTTTACAGAAGCTTTTCTATAAACAGAAGCTTTTTGAAGTATTGCTGGTCTCATTCTGCACAAATATATTTTAGTCTGGTAGTAAACTTATATATTTTTAAATTGAAGTGTAAATATGTGTTTAGCTGTGAAAATATTGTTTTTTTATTATATGTTTAGCAATTTTAATAAGGATTTACTGTGATCTTTAGTCTTTGAAATAGCTAAGTCTGGCTTGTGGGTGGTCCTCTAAATTCCATTGTTTAATTACTTAATCATTTAATTATTTAATTATGTGTTTAAGTATTTTTTGTATTTAAATTGCATTCTGAGAATTGTTATTTTGTCTGATGAAGGTTGAGCAATTGGCTTGACCGAAAGCGCTTACAGTTACTGGTATTAAAAGCCCGTGCGGATTTCTTCTAAGCTGTTTCCTTGCTTTTTGTGTTTTAAACAGTTTTCTACTTTGAGTTTGTGTTCCTGTTATTTTCGTTATGGCAAGTGGAAGCAATTGTTTGGGAGAAACCGAGCATGATGGGGCTGACTCGCAAATGCTGCTGTTTTCACAAGACAGCGAGCGAGGAAGTTGTAGGACTGGTACCCCGCAGAATGAGAACAGCGATGGAAATCTTACTGTTTTAGTCAACCTTTTACTGAAAAGAGTTGAAGCTTTAATACAGAAAGTCGATCTGTGTACGCAAAAGAATCCAATTTGTAACCCTGTGTCCGTCCGGGGGGAATACTCTATACTGGATGGTATGTTGGGACTTCCTGTTCCTGTTTCAGTGGCTAGAGCTTCCCCTGGACATGGGTCTAATGAAACAACATTAAATTCTGGTAACAACGAGCATATTGTGGTTGGGCAGGTTGGAAATACTGCTAATACGATGGTTGGGCAACCAGAAAACCGTTCCGAGCCTCGGGTGGCTCGCTTTTTGGCTGGCGAGGATAATAATAATACACAACGAGGTGAAAAAGGGACAAATCCAAGCAGAACTCCCGTTGACAACTGCTTACCCTCTATGGCTAATTTTTTGGGTAAGAAAGACTTTTTTGTTGCATCTAATATTGGTGAAAATAACAATGCCAATATGGGTACTCCTGTATCTACATTTTTAGACAATCTGAATGATTTTGTCAGCAAGCTATTTCGCTGTAGGAAGCTACAGTTAGAAGTAACGTATTTACAACAATGTATTTCAAATAAAGTTGTCCCAAAGGGTTTAAGACAATGGCGTTACCCTGCAGGCCTTCTTAAAGATTCTACCTATCACAAAGAACTGCTTAACTTATTTGACAAGCAAGGGTTTGAGTTTCTGGCATCTTTAATTAACTTTTATGAAGCAGATATTGTTGCTTTAAAACAAGATTTGGATATTTTGGAAAGATGCTTGGTGCAGGACAATGACTTTGTAAGGTACAAATATGATTACTTAAGAATTTTTTCTAGCATTGATGCATCAATTTCCAAATTAGTCTTACACAAAAAACGTAAGATGGACAGAGACATTTCTGACTACTCTAATAATAAAGCTTACCCCCCTCCCCCTTTAGCCTGGTCTTCCAAATCAAATGGTGAAGCTTCTATAAATACTTCCAACTTGGATGTGAACACAAGTAATGACGAACCAGGGGTTGTTCGTCGTAGTGAACGTATTAAAGATCGGAATAATACTATTCTTTCCGAGAGGCAAGATCAAAACACAAGTAAGGGTGATAATAATAATCAGGATTTTCCCAAGGACACACAAGTGTCCAACAACACCAATATAAAATCCAACAACAGGAGGCAACCACAGAGGAAGAGGAGAACCAATCAGAGGAGGAGATGATTACATGCCTAAATACAGGACCGAGTATATGGAAATCTTCCAACAGTGACTTTAAAATTTATAATTATACAGTCCTGTCTGTTGAGCCTCCCCTAATTGAGTTCTTCTCTCGTGGGTTAACCTTTGTACCAGAAAAAAGATGTGACTTGGTGAAAATGTTATTAGATTTTAAGTTGTATGTACGTAACTTAAATTTAGCAGCAACTTTAGGGAATACACCTGGGTTGTTGAACCCTTTGAGAGTGTCTAGTGTATTTAATCCTCCCATTTCTGGTGCACTCTGCCTTTTTGAAAGAATGTGCGAGCTTGATTTCAGACAAATGTTTGGTAAGAATAGAACTAATACTAACATTAGAAGTAATATATCCAATTACGAACTGGATTTTATCACACTTCTGAATGAATGCCGAGTGAGAATAATGAAACCAGATAAGGGCGGAGGCCTTGTCTTCATGGATGAAAGTACCTATGAGGACAAAATGTTGGCCCTCTTGCAATCTGACACTTATATGAGAGCAAGTGTTAATGAATTAAATACAGCATACAAGAAAATCAGAGAAACACTAGATGACCTCTTCTTGGAGAGTAGTATAGATGGTGATACCCTTCAGTACCTAACCATGATAGCACCTAAGATCCCTACAATTTTTGGCACACCGAAAATACACAAGAACCTTTTGGACCCTCCTCTGAGACCCATTGTGGATGGTCGAGGGTCCATTACATACGCATGTGCCAAGTATATAGATAATATTGTAAAACCTTATGTTAATAAAGAAACACAAATTTGTAGGGACTCGTGGGCATTTTTGGAGAACCTTAACAACATTGAGTTCAATTCTGATTTAACCTTCCTGGTTGTTGATGTAAAAGACTTATATACAGTTATTCCACACCAGGAGGGTATTGAATGGACGTGTGAGTTTTTGTTAGAGAGGAAGGCACCTAATGAAGTAATGTATCTAGTTGGTGTCCTCTTGGATGTAGTTTTGAAAAACAATTTTCTGTTATTTAAAAATCAAATTTATTTGCAGAAGACAGGCATAGCAATGGGCTCCCCGTGTGGCTGTAGTTTTGCCAACAGTGTTATGGCCCATTGGGAGCATAATTATCTATTAAACTGTGACCTGTTTAAATCCCATGTCACTTGGTACACTAGGTACCAAGATGACATGTGTTTCATCTGGAAAGGTTCGCCTGAAGTCATACCTGAATTTATGGCATATATTTTGGGTACTACTAGCTTCCTAGAATTTACATACATAATAGGGTATGAAGAAATTAATTTTTTGGATGTTAAAATTGTTAAGGATACCCCCAACAATAAATTCAAGTCTTGTATTTATAGGAAACCCACCCATTCAAATAGTTACTTACACTTTGCTAGCTGCCACCCTTTTTATCAGAAAAGGAGTGTTGTTAAAGGGCAACTTGTTCGGGCAGCAAGGATGATTTCAGAAAAAGTTGATTTCTTGGATGAATGTAATAATATTTTGAACATGTTTCTCACTCGTGATTATCCCAAGAATCTTATTACTGAAATCATCCATGAAGTGCAGCGTAAAAGATTAGAAGGGCATTTTAAACCCTTACTAGGTGGAGGGAGAATGAATAGATCAACTACTGTTACTAACAGAATGGAAAGTACTTCCCTCCCTCCTCATATTAGTTTTCTCTTTACTTACTGTTTAGATTATAATGCTATTAGAAATGTGGTGTCTAAAAATTGGAAGTTGATCCTTGAGGACAGGAGCCTTGTTAAAACTTTAGGTACCAGTCCCAAGTTTACATATAGAAGAGGGATCAACCTTAAGAATCTGGTCGAAAGATCTATGGAGAGACCCACAAAGAAAATAGTAGGTATGAGAAAATGTGGGAGGTGCCCACAATGTAGATTCATGTACCTGGATAAAGTAATTGAGATCAATAATAAGGTTTACTTCCTGAAAGGGAATTACAACTGTGACTCTAAAGGGGTCGTTTATGCGGCCCTCTGTGTTGACTGTCCTTCCTTTTACATAGGAAAGACAGAGAGAAAATTCAAAAAAAAGAGCCTATGAACACCTATATGCAATGGAAAGGGGAGATTTAACCAATGCACTTGCCAAACATGTTCTTGAGTGTCCTGATCATACTTTCAGGTTCTGTGTTGTACAAGTAATAGAAAATAGGCTCAGGGGAGGACCCTGGCAGTTACACCTCGAAGAGCAGGAACTTTTTTGGCAGTTGAGAACGGATGCACATTTTCCACCAGGACTTAATGATGTAGCATCAATTAGATGCATACTTAAACTTAAAGCACTTAGAAGGTAGAAGAACTTTATTGAATTTAAGTAATAATACATGTATTACTATTATAATAATTATTTAATGTATATACAATTAAATACACATATATATATATATATATATATATATATATATATATATATATATATAAACGTGTTTAATTTTTAAAGTAATATTTCACTTGTACCCAGGTTATAAAAACTACATAGGACCAATAGGGTTAAATATTTATATAGCCATACAGTTATTTATTTATTTAGTGAAAGATTCTATTATGCAATAATGTTTCATTTCTTTTTATATATATAAAAAAGCAGTTCTGGGTTGAATTTTTCTTTTACAGAAGCTTTTCTGTAAACAGAAGCTTTTTGAAGTATTGCTGGTCTCATTCTGCACAAATATATTTTAGTCTGGTAGTAAACTTATATATTTTTAAATTGAAGTGTAAATATGTGTTTAGCTGTGAAAATATTAATTTTTTTATTATATGTTTAGCAATTTTAATAAGGATTTACTGTGATCTTTAGTCTTTGAAATAGCTAAGTCTGGCTTGTGGGTGGTCCTTTAAATTCCATTGTTTAATTACTTAATCATTTAATTATTTAATTATGTGTTTAAGTATTTTTTGTATTTAAATTGCATTCTGAGCATTGTTATTTTGTCTGATGAAGGTTGAGCAATTGGCTTGACCGAAAGCGTTTACAGTTACTGGTATTAAAAGCCCGTGTGGATTTCTTCTAAGCTGTTTCCTTGCTTTTTGTGTTTTAAACAGTCTTCTACTTTGAGTTTGTGTTCCCATGAACTTCAATATGGTTATGAATGAAAGCACTTAACAGTATTTTTTATTATGGTCAACAAAAAGGTACTGCAAATATTTGTCAGCATTTTTTGTGTTACTGTGCTCGGTTTATACCAGAGAGTTTTTTTTTTTTGTTCAGAATGCAAGTTGCTTGCACATTACTGTCTTACCTAGTAAGCTGTACTGACAGTTATTTACTACATAATATAGATGAAGACAAGTAATATAATTAGTAAACAAAAAAAAAGAACAGAAGGCTATCTATCTTATCATACAATATGTGCCATCAAGTTATCGAGTCTTGGCCATGAAAAATGAATCTTAAGAACTTAATCTATACATTAACAGGAAGAAATAATAACAAGACACTACATTATTAATTCCTATTTGTAGCTAACAGTTTTTTTTTCCAGCAGCAGAGTTAAAACAATCCAAAAAGGAGCTACATCTACAATGCAAAGCAAAAGTAAATATTTCTAATTATTCCAAAATCTCTGAAAAGTGTTTGTCTGCAGTCAGGAAGCCAAGCTTGATACAGTCGTTTCAGTCAGCAAATAAATAAGCATATCATTTGACAAAGAACACACAGCTTTAATTTTATGTTAAAACAACAAAGAATAAATATTCTGAAGCATCTGAATGAAAATAGTATAGCTTCATGCATGATGGAGGGCAAACACAGATGTATGAAAATATCAAAGTTCAAGAAACAAAGCTAACATCTTTAAATATTTTATGAAAGTATAAAACAGCCCCAAGTGTCAGTTTTCTTCTGTATTTATGAGTAGAAGTACTAAACTTTGATTTAAGCAAGACTATGAGAGCTTGTGAAACTAAATAAAGTGAATATTGATAGACCAAATGTGTAGCTACCTTGTGCCAAACCAGGGGTGTAACCAAAAAGTTTAGAGGTGTACACCAATATTAGACAGTTCCCTGCATGCTACCTGGTATCACACCAAAATGTTTGTACTGCTTGTCATCTCACTCCGACAATCCATACTCTACTCTGTGGCATATATCCGTAATATGGAATTATAGCTGTATCTCTTGTACTTAGAGTCATTACAACAGCCATTTATAATTAAGTAGCTACAATAACAAGTGTTTTATAATTTATTAATTAAAGTGGCCATTTTTCAAGCAAAGCCAAGAAATACAAAAATAAAATGATTATATTGAAAATGCAATAATTTTGAAACCAGTTATTAAATTCTACTTTCTTCAGAAAGAAAACAGATAGTTTAAAATTTACAAAATTTGCATTCTTCATAGATTCATGGGTTCATAAAATGTTACTAGGCTAGTGGTCCTAGAGCTTTTATAAGCCTAGTCATGTTAATACTGGGTTGCCCCAATTTTCCTTGCATAGATGGACATACTTGACAGATCAGCACTGACTACCCCTTTTCATGAGAGACACGGATGCCACTCCTGGCGTGAATTTGCAGTCAATCATCTATTTTTTCAGGTTGAACTTGAATAGGGTCATAGAGGAGCTCTGCTTCTCATGAACTGTACATTTATTACACAGCAGCAGCAATCTCTGGGAGACATACCTGTCTCTCCACTATGTTCTATTAATGTCACTGGCAATGTTGAAATCCCTGGAGCAAGTGACTCTAGTGCCATTTGATTTGTGGATGTGGAGCATTTCCATCAGGTCTAGGTTAGAGACTGCCCTCTGGGCCAGGCACAAGTCACATCTCAGTAGCCTATATTAATTCAGTCTATCCAAGTAAGAAACCTCTGTGGTCTCTCCTGTTGCTGCAGGTGTCCAGTGAGATACATGCAGAAGGGAGCATTGTACTCTATTAATGGTCTGGTTAGGGTCGAGTAAAGTGGTGTTATAACATCCTTAAATCTGGATGTGATGCCTTTACTTTTAAGATGCACAATGTAGAAGGCTTTTCTTACCAATGTGAAAACCTGGTGGTCAAAGTTCAGATTGCTGTCGACCTGTATTCCCAGATCTCACACCACTGGGTTTGAACGTAGAGAGGTACTGCTAGAGAATTAGTGGCGAATTCTGCTTTGCCAAATAGGATAATAGTACACTTTTTTCATTTAGTTTTAGACCATGACTTTGGCACCAGTCATTTGTTTGTGTTAGCCCCTCCTGTAATATGCTAACGTCATTGGGGAACTCAGTGATTGCACTTAGTTTACAATCATCAGTGCATTTAGTAAGCCACAGGCTGTCTGTTTTAGCCTGGACTTGCGAGAAATATATTCCAAATAGGGGCACAGTACACATCACTGCTGTATGCCACTGGTGATAGGTCTACTGGTAGAGGTGAAGTCACCAACTTTGACAGTATGTGCTCTGTTTGTAAGCCATTTAGCTATCCATCTTATGATTTAAGGGTTAATACCTGGCTGGGAGAGTTTTTAAATGATACCTGAGTGAGGGATTGCATCAAAGGATTTAGCTAGGTCCAGATAGGCAGTATGCACTATCTTACCTTCATCCAGGGCTTTGTTGACTTTTTC
Organism: Protopterus annectens; assembly: GCF_019279795.1. Lineage (NCBI taxonomy): Eukaryota > Metazoa > Chordata > Ceratodontiformes > Protopteridae > Protopterus > Protopterus annectens. Next base: position 938,406,330 of record NC_056734.1, on the reverse strand, counting down.
AATGAACTCTGCCAGGCTCAATAAGCATAATCCCCCTAACAAAGCCAAACTGGGTTGGGTTTAAAGTGTGAAGGTCATCTATGTCCTTGTTGATAAGATCTGTGATGATCCTTTCCATGGCCTTGCAAATGAGACTGGTTAGACGTATGGGTCTATAGTTCCCAGGGTCAGTTGATGCCCCCCCTCTATGCAAGGGGATTACTGCTTCTGTCCTCCAGTCTGCTGGTACAAAGTAAGTTCTCATGCTCTGGTTAAAGAGAAAGGCAAGTGGGTCAGCTAGGTCCTGCTTTAGATTACTTAGTAGGCAACCTGGGATATTATCTGGTCCCATTGAGGCCATGTTTTTGGCCTTTGAGAGCAAAGATATGGCTTGATCTTTAGAGATACTAGGCAGAGAACTGGTGTCAGGTATGTTTTGGTGTATGGTGGGATAGAGGGGTAAAGTTTGCATCAAATCTGTCAGCTAGCATGTTGGCAATTTCCTCTGGTATAGTGTGAGTGGTACCATCTATTACCAATTCAGATCATAGCTGGGCATGCCTTTTTAATTTTGGACATAGTTAAAGAATGCCTTATGATTGTCATTGGCTATGGATGCTATTTTAGCTTCATAATTAGCTTTAGAGGACTTTGCAAGACTTCTGATTTGCTTGTTCAATCTGTGGAGGGCATTCTTCCTATGCAGAGGCAATTGCCTCTTGTCCTTGGACATCAGTTTCTTCCTTTTGTTATACAATCTGTTTATACTAGATGTCCACCAAGGTGGCTTGTTTTTTCGGGAGGGCCTGGTTTTAATCCAGTCAGGTACAGCTGAGTCTGCACAGTTGTTAAGAAGATTATACAGGGCAATTAGAAAGATACCCAGGCAGTTCCATTAGTGGTAGGAGCAACAGTTCTTATAAAAAAGAATCTACAATTGTATTTAGATATGTTACCAATACATGTAACTCCATACGAACTGCAGAAGGAGTCATTACTGGGCACCTTGCAGGTGCTGTGAAGAGCACTACTGACATCAAAGAGTGAAACAATACTAATTTCATGAACTTTAATCATACTTTGACTTAGGAATGGGGCCCATTCCCATCATGGTATTAGAAACCTAAAAGATTTGAAGAAATTTAAAAAAAGGCATTTTTGTACATCTCTGCATAGGAGTCATTATTACCTGCGATTGCAGGGGGTATAAAACTTTTTATGCCATCACTAAGTATGCTGTTGTTTGCTTTGGAGAAGTTCCTTAGTTCTTTGCTCCTTTGGGGGTATGGGGTCCAATAATTACTTTGAATGAGACTGATTTATGGTCCGACCTTACCAAGAAGGGCATCATTGCAGTGACCACCCATGTTGGTTAGTTCTATGTCAAGGACATTAGAGCTCCTTGTGGAGGTGCAGACTATCTGTTCCAAAACATTTGCATTGACAAAGTCCAGGAACCTCTAGGTGAGCATGTTTGAGTTTGTGTATGTTACCCAATCGATCGAGGGATAATTGAAATCTCCCATGACTAAGGTTTTGGGCTGTATGGCAAGTGACTCCAGCAGGTTTAGGTAGGCATTGTGCTTTTCTTGGTTCATGGGAGGGGGGGCTATAGCTAGAAATTATGTGAATGATGTGATAGGGTGTTTTTTCTATAGTTAATTGGCCATGGAGTAGTTCAAGAGAGTTGTACTGTTTGACCAATTTCAAGGTATTCTAGGCTTTAATGAAGATGGATACATCTCCAGCTTTGGTTCTTTCATGCTCATTCTGAAGTCTGAACATGTGGAAGGTATTGTAGGCTTGCACAGCTGGGGTACTCTCTATGGCCTTGAACCATGTTTCAGTGACTGCACAGACATCAGCATCTTCCAATGTAAGGAGTGCTTCCAGGGACTGTAATTTTGTGTTTATACTCCTAACATTAAACAGCAAAACCTTGAGTTTGTCTTGAGTGGATTTTGCTATGTTGGAAATTTTAGATTTTGACATTACCTAAAAGAAGCACTATGGGGAAGGCAAGCACCTTAGCTAGTATCCGAAAGCCTTAGGGGAGACAGGTGTAGACCATCTCTAGGTAAGCAGCATGGCATGTCAACCATGTCTTTCTAAGAAAACAAATACTGAATGATATTAGAAGCTAAGCCAGTTGCTGAAGTCAATAGTTTTTGTTTATATTGTGTCATCATCTGGGGTGCAGGTAGAATGCTGTTTAGGGCTAGGGTCATACCTGACTGGGACACATAATCTGAACGTTCAGTCATGTCTGTCTTCATATAGTCCAGGGAGGTAAATCTTAAGTCATTCACCCCAACATGGACTATGACAGAGTCATAATGGTACATGTTGTTGAGTGACCTGAGTGAATGGATGATCTGATGGATCCGAGCACCCAATAGACAGCTGACCATGACCTTCTGCTTGTCCAGTCTGGTGAGGGGGACATCTGTGTGTCTCACTATGCAGTTAACTATGACTAAGGCATTAGATTTTGAGGTGTTTTGCCTTGGACCTTATTTGGTGAGACACTGATATGTGTGTTGGTATGTGCAGTGGTTTCTATACATGTTGAGGTGTGTGCAGATAATTTGTGCATGGGAGGTCTCTGATCTTTCGGTAGGCTTCTAGTGAGTACATCCACATATGTGGGTTTATGTGTTGTGTCCTGAACTTGTGTCAGAGGTAAAGCGTATGAGCTGAAAACCTGTTTAATGCCTTGTTTCTTTGTTACTTGAGAGGACTGTTTCCAAATTGATAATGTAATTGCACCTCTCACATATGGTATTTGTTTGCTTCAGGACTAAGTTGTTGTCAGTATACATGAGGCAATTACTACATTACTTCAGCATGCCCAAGTCAATCAAGCTGGCTGAACAAATGGTGGGAAAGTGATCATCCATAATGGCAGATTTATACCATAGTACTGTTGGGAGTGGGTAAGTTAGAACAGTTTATGATGTAGGAATAGCAGAGGAGCTTACTCTGTTGATAGTTTAGAGTGAAGAGCTGTGGCAATGCTGCTCAGTCTGCAAATGAGTTGCCTGCACAACAACAGGGGACTTGAGAGGGTACTACTGACAGATGCCTAGGGAAATTTTAAGTTTCCAGTCATTTGCATCTCTACAGGACAGCACTAATCCCCATTGCGTGATGCACAATTACACGCAAACACTAACCTTAAATACAGGCAAAATTCAACAGTTTTAAGACAAACTACTAATCGGAAAGCCCCAAACTTAGCTTTTTTAAAGTAATCCCCAACTCAGATAGAACCTGAGCTACCCACTATTGCCACAAGGGTGCAGGGAGGCCCTCTTAATGTAAGAAGTCTGGTTTAGAGCACAATGATACCAAACAGTCTAGATTCAGCAAGTCTGAATCTAGCCTGTGCTATATAAGACAGTGTACAGAATTTCAATGTGAGAAAAAAATGCAGGCACAATCAACAAAAATGAAGCAGCAATTCAAATTGATACAGTTAACACAGTGCAATACAGGCTTTAAACATAGTTATTTTTCAGTTGTTTGCAGTGGATGTCTTGGATTCTAGTTCAGATGCACTCCATCTGGCTAAACTCTCCAAACTACTCTCCAAACTCTGAGCAGCTTCAGTTAACTGAGTATAGGAGTTCAGAAAGAAAGAAAAAAGGAAAAGATTGGAAAACCATTATTATGATATTTTTCAGAAAGAAAGAAAGAAGAAAAAAATGAAAATGTCCTCTATAAGGAGACTCTGGAAATTATTTGGATTTTAGCAAGTTATCAGAATATATGCCCTGGAGATCTCAAGTTATTCTGTTATATATAAATAAAGCAGTTATGTTTTGAATATTTATTAGATATTTTTAATTTACAATAGACTTTTGGAGAATGAGTTGATAGATTTGAGATTGGTCAGTAGTTACCCACAAGTTTGTAGCAATCTAAAAAGGAACAATCAGTGCAATAGTTTGTTTCAGTGGGGTTAATAGTAAGGGGAGAGGTCAGAAGAAGGCATCTCAATCTGTATTTGCTTGTCTGAAGTATCAGACAACTAGCTAATAAGAGAGAAGTATTTTGCATTCTCAGTTTATATATGAAGAAGCCCAGGGGTAGCTTAGCCCTTTGTCTGATGGAAGCAACCTAATATTAGCAAGAACAAAGTAATATTTCTGGGGGGGGGGTGCAAGGGTAATGAATCTTCAAGTACTGTTGGATGTGGCCTGCAAGCAAAATAGATTATTTTCTTGATTCTAGGTAGAAAACAAGAAGCCCATATTCCATTTGTCTGTAGCTGTTCTTTGCCCTCAGGAGAGAAAGCGGGTCTATATTATGTTGCCGAAAGCTGTTTACAGCGAATACGGCAACATCGACCTGTAAACAGCTAAAAGCCACTAATGTGAACAGCCAGGTCAGTGATTTTTTCCTAGGGAAAAAAAATCACTTGGCCGTCACCATGAAATTGTCCTTTACCCCACAGTAGTGCTATCTCGGAGTTGGTATATTTAGTTAGGGGGGTGTGGGGTTACAGCCCCCCATATCGGGTGGGAAGTGTGTGGTGGGCAAAGTCCCCCACTTTGTAGTGATATAGTTGGTGTGTCATGTTTTGCTGCGCTTCTGATTTTTTCCCTAGGAAAAAAATCTGACCTGTCTGTCCGCGTTAGTGAGTTTTTACTATTTATGGGTCGATGGTGCCGCATTTGCTATAAACAGCTTTTGGCAACATAATATAGACCCGAGAAAGCATGTTTTTTTTTAATTCAGAATAAAAGTTTATTAATTTTTCAGTTGGCAATTTATACTGGTGCTAGAAATTTAAAATTTGGTCAAGTTATATTACTAGGTGATACAAGTCTTTAGTAGTTTGATGGGTTTCATTGCTGCTGGCCAGTATGTTCCTGTTTGAGGGGGTCAAGGACAATTTCTTTGGGTTAAAAAAATATTTTTTGGTCTATGTGTGTGCGTGTTTGTGTGTGTGTGTGTGTGTGTGTGTGTGTGTGTGTGTGTGTGTGTGTGTGTGTGTGTGTGTGTGTGTGTATGTGTGTGTTTGTGCGCGCGTGCATGTGTGTGTGCATGTGTGCGTATGTGTGTGATGGTGGTGGTGCAGTGGTACTGTTGTCACCTCACAGCAAGAGGGTCTCCTGTTTGATTCTCAGCTGTAGTCCCTTCTGTGTGGAGTCTGGATGTCCTCCTTGTGTTCATGTGGGTTTCCACCGTGTGATCTGGTTTCCTTCCAGATTACAAAGACATGCATCTGGAGCATTTTTCCCTGGACCTGTGCTGAAAATTGGCTTTGTTCCAAGTCAAACTGTCCCGGTAAACAAATGTTAAATAAATAAAGTGTGTATGTTTGTGTGCTTATGATAAGGTCACTGTTTAGTAACCAGCCGAACACTTATCTAAAGTTGATTTCTATTTATTTTTTAATAATGTAGGATTTGCTAGTGCGTCAGTATGGTTTGTGATGTAAAATGCTTGAAACTAGGATTGTGTTGGTGTTGTTTGTTTTCATTTATATAAATGTATGATTTCCCGTGTTGTAAGTGATGATTTAATAAAGATGTTTCTTGTTTATAAAGAAAGGGGAGGGAGGAATTGAATAATTTATGTAATGTTGTTTAGGGTATATGATATATAGCAGTATATGTGAAGTAAAATGTTTGTAAATGTGAACTTGTTAAAACAGTTTGATTACTTTTATATAAATGTAAATTTGCCTATGTCACATCTGATAATTCAATAAAGGTGTTTAAAAATAAATAAATAAATAATAATGTCATCTAAGTAAAGAACTGCTGGAAGATGTGGTAAGTCTATGGAGAATTTATTTATGAAGAGGGGGAATATTGCTAGGGACTGAGCTGACCCTTGTGGTCCATCCTTGGGTAGGTCTGAAGTGAACAATGTTGTTGAGCCTATTTGAACTTCAAAGTGCCTATCAGTAACAAAATCTTTTAAACAAAGAAAGGCTTACTCAATTATCCCTTCAGAGACTAGAAAGTTAAGTCTCTGTGTTCACCAGTGGCAGTGGTTAACACTGAGCAGCATGCCTGTCCCTCTAGGAGTGGCTACTGCCTAGAAACTGTAGTTTTATTGGCCATTTTGGGTCAATCCCATACTCCTTGATCTCACTCTCTTAAAACCCTGCAACTCACTTTTTGCGCGGTCTTGCGCACAGAGCAGCATTGGGCAGTGCCGGTTAGCTGTGGTATACTATTCCTGGCTCCACAAAGTCTGCGCTGCAAATTTTCCCTTAGAACTAGGCAAGCCTCAACTCAAGTGCTTCATATCAACTGCTCTTATTGTAGCACTTGCATAACCCAAATCAGCACTTGTCCAAATCTCCTAGACAGCACTATTATTTTCCAAATCTCCTAGACAGCACTATTATAATACAGCATACGACTCTCGATTGTCCGCAAGACAAGTGAAATTTATTTTTCCAAGCATGTCCAGAGGTCAGCTTCAGGTGTACTCTCCAGTTCATCTGGCGGAATTGGGCATCCTGAGGCAATGTCACAACTGCCTCATGTATACAGACAACCCTCTCCTCTTACCTCTAGACACAAACACTTGTGAGAAATGCAAATACACAGCCAGAATGGAGGCTAAGCGCTCTCAACCCATGACTGTAACAGACAGTCAAGAGGAGAAGAGACACAGTAGCATCACACCACCAGTCACACATGGATCTACAAAACAAGCACCGGCAAAACATACACATAAATACACAAAAACATATTCAGAGGCACTAGGTACCAATCTGAAAAAATAAACAGGGCCCTCCAAAGCAGACAAGCAAGCAACCTGCAACTCCAAACACAAGCCAGAAAACACATAATTCACCTCAGCAGTGTGCCTCACGGCAGCCCCTAAGGCAAAACACCATACCCAACACGCTAGTAATAGGAGAATCTATAGTAAGGTAAACAGATGTTCCACTCACCAGGCTGAACAAGGAGAAGGCTACTGTCAGCTGCCTGTTGGGTGCTAGGATCCGCCACATAACACAGGCACTTAGGTCACTCTAGAACAAGTACAAGTATGATGCTGTCATTGTACATGTTGGTGTGAATGATCTAAGACGTACTTCCCTAGACCACATGAAAAGAGACATTGAGGAGCTCTCTGATCATGTAGCCCAAGCTGGTATGACCCTGACCTTGAGTACCTAGAATGATACCACAATACAAAGACAAAATGATCAATTTCAACAATTGGCTAAGCTTCTGGTGTCATTCTAAGGGGATCCAGTGTCTTTCTGCCTGGGATGACATGATAGACAAGCCTCGCTGTTTCGCCAGAGATGGTTTGCACCTGTCACCCATAGGCTTTCGAATACTGGCCAAGGCTCTCGCCATCCCCATAGTGCCTTTTTTAGGCAAGGCTCTTAACACCAGAAGTCTCAACCTCAAAATGCACTCACTCAAGGCACTCCTCAGTATGGAGAAAATCGATGTTTGTGCAGTGACGGAAACCTGGTTCAAGGCTCCAGAGAGCACCCCAGCACTACCAGGTTACAATTCATATCATACCTTCTGGCCTCAGTTACCAGATCGCAGTACAAAGGGCGGAGGTGTATCCATATTCATCAAGGATACCCACATCTCCAGGTTAGTGGCGCAGCATGATGCCCCAGAGATCATCCATGTGCAACTATCGGCAGGTAAAACCACATTTCAAGTCGTAGCCTGTTATAGATCGCCCACCATGTCCCTGGATGCTCACTCAGCATTCCTTGTGGCATTGGAAAATACAAAAGTCCTACCCAACACCATCATTTTGGGTTATTTCAACTACCCTGATATAGACTGGGTGAAGTACCAAAGTTCTAACTCCTATGCCCAGTGGTTCATAGAATTTATAAATTCAAATGCCCTTGAACAACTGGTATGTTCTCCCACTAGAGGGGACAACATATTGGATTTAGTCATCACAAATATGGGCGCCCATTGTACCACACCCATTATCACTCCCTCTCTGGTCAGATCAGACCACAAACTGATAACCCTGGACATCCTCACCCCTCCAACTCCCCCAGTCGAAGAAACCATTGTAAAAAACCTTTCCAAAGCAAACTTCAAACTACTTGCGTCAGAAGTGGAAAGCTTCACTATTCCCTTGCAGAAGGATAATAATATCCAGGATGCAGAATCCTACACCAAGGAACTCTATATGCATCTTCAGGATTGCATGGACCGTGCTATCCCAAATAAAACCAAGACTCCTTCCTCAAGCAAGAAGAAACCAGTCTGGTGGACCCCGGCCATAAGCAAACTATACAATAAAAGGAGGAGACTTATACAAAAAAAGGCCAAATCTCAAGTAGACAAATCATCCCTGATCAGCATTAGTAAGAAATTGAGGGCCCTCATCAAGTCAATTAAAGCCAATTTTGAAAAGAAAGTTGCCAAGGATGCCAAGGATAACCATAAGGCCTTCTATGGTTACGTCAAAAATCTAAATGGCAATGCTCAGGTCTGTTCTGAGCTAGTGCAAAATGGAACAAACTACACTGACCCCACTGACATTGCCAACATCTTGGCTGACAGGTGCGGTGCAAATCCCCCCGCCCCTCCCACCACCTGCAGGGCTTATTACTATTCCATGGGATTGTGTAACTCCAATTATTACTGATACATTGGTTAATAAGGCTCTATCTAAAGCTAAAAACACTGCCTCCATGGGACCAGATGGTGTCCCGGGCTGTTATACGTGAGCTCCAAAATGAATTAACCCCACATCTGAATACCCTGTTCAGTCTCAGCCTCTCGACAGGATATGTGCCCACAGAATGGCACACAGCAACGGTGGTTCCGCTGCACAAGGGTGGGCCCACAACTGACCCTGGGAACTACCGACCAATAAGCCTGACCAGTCTGATCTGTAAGGCAATGGAGTGAATCATTATGGAACTCATAAATGGAGAGATTGGGAACCTCCAAACACTTGACCCCACACAGTTCAGCTTCGTCAAGGGTAGATCATGCCTACTGAACCTGGTGGATTTCTTTGAGACAGTTACTCAGGCTATAGATAAGGGAAAGGCAGTACACGCAGCTTACCTTGACCTTGCTAAAGCATTTGGCACCATTCCCCATTTGGGTATTATTGATAAACTCACCAACCTGGGCATAAACCCTTACGTCACAAGATGAATAGCAAACTGGCTCTCAGACAGATCCCACAAAGTAAGAGTAGCAGGATCTATGTCCGAATTCAGACCAGTAACGAGCGGTGTGCCTCAGGGCTCTGTCCTGGGGCCCCTCCTATTTGGCATATACTTCTCAGAAGTACAGGCAAGCACTGAAGGGCTGTGGCTGACCAAGTCTGCGAATGACTGGCAAACTGGGTGCTATAATAGAGTCTCCGGCCGACATGGATATCCTCCAGAAGGGCCTTAATGAGACTGATGCATGGTGTCAAAGCCATGGTCTCAAGCTAAATGCTAAAAAAATGCATAGTAATCCCCTTTGGAAAAAACAGAGTACCTGTGAGCTACCACATAAGAGGTAACCCCCTGAAATCTGAAGAAGTAATAAGGGATCTAGGGACCCAAGTTGATAGTCAGCTTTCCTTTGATAGCCATGTTGCCAAGGTGGTTAGAGAATCCCTCTATGTGACCCATCTGCTCATGAAACGGTTTGCATCAAGATCTAAGGATGTAGTGGTGCCCCTCTACTCTTCCCTCATCAGACCCATTATTGAGTACAATGCACCAATTGGAATGTACCTAGCCAGGCATCTCCAGCAGCTGGAGAGACCACAGAGGTACCTCACTAAGAGGATTACTGGCCTCAAACAGTTGCCCTATGCAGCACGATTGAAAAATCTAAGGCTTTTCTCTATTGCATACTGCCTTCTCAGAGGCGATCTCTGTCTAACATACAAAGCCATGTCCAACCCAGAACTGTTGAACATGCTCCATCTTAGAAAAACCAAATCTACTTGAGCTACATGCTCTAGGGATATAAACCTCAGCACAACAATGAATAGAACATGCTGGAGGGATAGATTCCCTTCGCAAAGACTTCCCTTGCTATGGGACAAGGTCCCAATCTACATAAAACAGAGCCCCTCACTATCACTCTTCAAGAGGAACCTTGACAAGTGGATGGGTAATAGAAAGTTCACACCAGGTATCATACCAACAGCTCTACTAGATAGGGGCCAAGGGTACTAGCTGCTAGATCAAGGGCCTAGGAAACTAACCAAAGGGGCGGTGAATACCGCACAACATGGCTGGGCTAATATATGCCTTCGGGCAGATAGCCCAGTACCTACCTATGAACCTATGAACCTAAGTAAGGGAGAATGAAAAAAACTATCTCGTAAACTGCTATCCATGTTTTGTAAAATGCTGTTAGCAAAAGTGCATGAAGCAGTCATGCTTTTTGTTCCTGACCAGAGGCCATGCTGGTATGTGAGTAACAGTACATATTTTATGACATTTTTCAGAAGGTGGAAAAATACAAGCATTTCAAATACTTTGCCAGTTGCTATTACTATAAAGATTGGTCTGCAGTCAGTTGCACTAGCTGACATGTTCATACTGAATTTGTTCACTTCTGAAGTTGTTTTTGTAATGACTTAAATCCATACTTCAGGCATGAAGATTCTTATCAAGCTGTGTTAGGGATATAGTTTGGGGGTGCAAAATGCATTCACTGAACAGTTTTATGGCCATGAAAGTAGGCCACAAGCTCCTATACTGAATCTGATCCAATTTTTTTAACTGCTCCAGTGTAAAAAAGCAGAGTGAAGAGAATGTGTTCTGGCTTTTGATGGAATGGATTATGCAGAAAGAATTCAAAAGAAGTTTGGGAGAATTAATTGAGGAAATCATTTGCAGGAAGTGCAGATGTTGAGCATGATTGTATCTTCAGTGTGCAGATTTAAGGTTGTCGAAAGTAGAAGGGAGAATTAATTGACTAAATCATTTGCAGAATGTGCAGAAGAAGAGCAGAAGATAATATTTCCCATTAAGTTTAAGTTCCAGGTTTTAGGAGTCACGTAAAAGTTGAATGAGGTGTTAATGCTGTTAGCTTAGTGGGTGATAAAGAGTAACTTTTCAGACACCTATGTATTTCTATCAGCCCCTTAGCCTTAGCAATATGGTATTTGTTAAGTATTAAATAAAACTGTTACCATTAAAATACCAGTGTTGTGATGTGATGATAGTCTAATGCATATTAAGTTCATTTTATTCAAATCTCAAATTCATGAACTGCCTTTGCACAAATGTTTGTTCTACATAATTGCTGTCCTTCCACGCACATTTCCTAGGAGGTATATATTCATTTTTATTATTTACTGTTTTCTTTTTCTGTTGTTGTCAATACACACTATAGCCATGAGAAGTATTTGCCTTTTTCTTTCTACCCTAGGGATCTAATATTACGTTGTCTCTTCCCTCTTCTCACTAACTGCAAACTCCTGCTTTTAGACCACGTGAATGAATGTTACATGCAGCAAGCCACACACTAATATATGAAGAATTGTTTTCTATATAACATGCCTTTTGTTTTCAGTTAATAACATTTCAACCTGCGATGCTGGTCTTTACAAATGTTTCAGTTCTTGAATAAGCTTCTTCCTCATTTTATTGATTTCTCATTTTCTTATTTTGTCTCTAGACTCCTTCCATAAAATTGTTCATTCAATAATGCTTTCACAATGTCTCATAAAATGGGCCTACAACAAGTGCTCATGTGTTAGTAGCTCATGTCACACTTGCTTGCTGCCATTGGTGTTATTGGTAACTGCTCTAACTCCCACTAACCCTATCCTAGTGAATTTCTTAGCCCTCCCATCACCTGATCCTACTGAATTGCATAGCCCTACAAGAAATCTAACGCTTATCCAAAACTCCCAGCCTATTCCCTAACACTATCCATAGCACTAATCCGAAAGTCCCCATCAATCCCTAAACATTAAACTCCACTCCCAACTCCTTAAACCTAAAGTCCCCAACCACACCCTAACCCTAAACTCTTGTCCTAGTTCCGAAAATTAAAACTCCTTCTCCTCTTGCTAAATCTAAAGTCCCTTATCACTCCATAACCCTAAACTCCCCTCCCACTTCCTAAAAGTAAATTTGCCTCCTGATCGTTGCTTAAAACATTCACCTACACTCCCACCTCTTCCCACTCCTTGCTCAATGCTACTGCAGTTATCCTGTGTAAACTCTGCTAGTATGTTTGTTCAGGTTGAGGCAGCTCCAGTCTCTCAACATGGTTGCAGCACCTTGCTTGAATGTGTAGTCGAGTTTGAGCTTGATCAGATGGCCATATGAGCAACAAGATGACCCCTTCCCCAGCTGCAAGGCATTGGTATTCAAGTGCTTGGGACTCAGGTGCTTCTAGTAAACCCTTATAAAATACTTATAACCGAAAAAAGCAGCAAGTGGCAAAGAATAAACTATTCTGGTATTGTGTACTTATAAAATACTTCACAACCCTTATACAATACTTCAAATTTTTTATCAGTATTGTTTTCCTTAATTTACTTGAATTTAAATAATGGTTTACATATTTTCCATAGGCTTTCCATTAAATTTTCCAAATAATTTATTTTTGCTTTACAGATACTTTTTTCTATAGCTCCAAGAATAACTTTTAGTTGAGCTTGATCTTCTGTGCACTTTGCTCTGAAAACTACTGGTTTCCACTCAAACCACAGCAGAAGTTTCTAGTCACTACTTTATTGATTATTTCACCAAATATTGACCGGCTCTGTTTAATGTTGTTTCACTTCTGCTTAGGTTTTCTACAATAGTTGTTCACTTACTAGTGAAGTAATGTTTTTGAAGCATTTTTGTGTGTGTGTGTGTGTGTGTGTGTTTACAGTTGTATTATTGATATTAATATTATTATTATTATTATTTATATTGTTGTTTAGAAAAAGACTCCTTCCCCCGGATTTACTAATCTTCCATGCAGGACTAGCTTAGTCCTGCACGGAAGCGGACGTTTAGGAGCAGGACGGCAGCATGCCATGCATATTAATGAGGTGCGCTGCCTGAGCTCCTAATCTTACACGGAGCATGTAAGAGTGCAGGGGGCGTGTCTGAGAGCAAAGCTCTCAGAATATTCACACCCCCGCAATGAAGAACAGCAGAAAGGGCTAAGAAATGAGTGAGACCTCTCATAGGTGTACGCTTATACCCACCAACATTCCCTCTCATGTACAACAGCAAGTAATTACAAATAAAATGAACAAACCTTATTTTTTATTTTAAAATCCAATTAAAGCTAACCATAGGTGCGCAGGTATGCCCATCGCTTAGCCATGGTTAATGCAGCTTAAATGGCTGAAGAGGATAACAAGGAAGATATATGCAAATGAAGCACCATATCAGTAGTGTAGTGGGCAGAGCATTCACCGTACAAGCAGGAATTCCTGGTTCGAGTCCCACTGCAGTACATTCCATTTTCCATGGCAAAACACGTTATGACCAATATTTTTGTTGCATAACCTGCTAAATAACATATATTTGTGAAGTGGAGTACTGCATTAAATTCACATGTGAGGTGTCAGCATCATAAGGAATAAAGCACTAGTAAGCAAGTTTAAGCACCAATAAGCAGTAGTAAGCATATGTAAGCACTAGTAAGTGGGTTTAAGCATGTTTGCACAGGGGTAAGCAATGCCTACACTGGTTAAGCAATTTAGAAGCTAACCGAGTATAACTGTATAACTGTAACCGGAAGTTAGCAGTGCTTACCTCTGTGCAACCCCACGCAAACCTGCTTACAACTGCTCAAAAGTGCCTTAATCACTCTGTATTCAATGGCCATTGTTCTACACAGTAACAAAATAAACAATCTTGCAGGTCTTGAACCCAAATTCCTACACACTATAGTCACAGTAGGTAACCACCAAGCCATCACAGCAGTACAAACAAATGAGGTATCAGCAAACAAGTGCTCACTATAGTAAAATCAGACTGCTCCTGTGAAAAGAATAAGTATGCAGTCATATGTTGCATAACCCTCTAAATAACATAAATATGTGAACTGGAGTACAGCGGTAAGCCCAAGTGAGGTGTAATTGTAATAGAGTGTTGAAGTCCCCAATAAAACACAAGGACCCCATACAGTGTATGTACACATGAATCATGGATACCATGCATAGATATAAGATGTGATGAGTAATAAATCAATGCCAAAAATAAAATATAATGCAAAGTCTAATGTAAGCAATGCTAAGCATTGCACAGGCCAGCTTAGGAGGTGTAAGAAATGTGTAGGCCAGCTAACTCAATGTGGCCATTGTTATATCCCTTTAAACTATGCCAACCTTAGGTAAGCAGGTTTGCCCATAGCTTAGCCTTTTCAAAACTGACCAATCATGAAAAAGTGTGGGAAATCGGCCCTACTTAAACCCAACAGGTGGGAATACATCTCATAACTGGTTGTAGCTTCCCTTGCAGGCACCATGTGAGGAAGGGGAGAGGGTGTGCTCTTTTGGGCACAGCACTGGTGCATCCAGGAGTTCAGAGTCATGGCAGGACTCCTTGTCAAAGACCATGAGCAGAGACTGCTGCAGGGCCAGTATCAGGGTTCCCAATATAAGGTGGAAGCCTGGGACCATCACGCCAATGACCTCACCAGTGCCACTGACATACCCCAAACTGGTGAGCATGTCAGGCATCACTATGCTGACCTGAAGCAGTGTAAGGGGACCTCTTGGAGCAGTGGATCCAAGAGGCTAGAATGGCAGGGGATGTTCCAGCTGTGTGTAAGTATCACACCTCTATGTCTGTAATAATTGTCAGCTCATTTATATCATGGATAGGTATGGTTAAATATTCCTCTTATGTCCTCCACAGCTGCAATTGATCGGCCCGCAAACCAGGAGGCCCATGGAAGTTGCTTGGAGAGGTTGCGACCTGAGGCAGGTCAGTAATACTCTTGCATGTACTGTCATAGGAAATAAATCTAAAAATATTAGTAAATTAATTGCCTGTATAAAACCTGTATTGATTAAGGCAAGTACTCCATACACTGGAGAATATGGCAGGAAGAGACTCATATAGTATGTATGTAAATAAAAGTGTAATAGCCTGACAATAAAGGTCTAACTGTTGGACTGCATGTGTATACTCTGGTATCATATGGTAATGTAGATTTGCATTCACGTAATAGTACTGTTGTATTAAGCACTGTTACCACACTGTGCACCATAAATAGAATGTGTAGGAATCCCTGTATATGACTGGTGTAATCCCCAGAGGCCATTTAGTGCAACTGAGAGACACAGACAGAAAACAGGGAAAAGGCAGACAACAAAAACCATATAGTGCATGCAACTGAGATGTGAACTGTTGTATTTTTAGCACACACAGCCATGGTTCGAAACCTGCCAGTGGTAGAAGTCTGCATACAGAATCATACCCCACAACTGTACAGATATGTCCAGAATGTCCAGTAAAGTGGTTTGTATATGTTCCCTGTCAACCTGTCCCCCTGGGAAATCACTGGGATGACCCCAGACGTATAGGCAGCAAACTGTAAATACAACGGATTGGCACACATCTATGAGAACAAAGCTGCCACACTAGAAACTCCCCAAAACCATATGAGGCTAAGAAGCCACGTATGTCCCATTTACACCTCCATCTTATCAAGCTGTGGCCAGAGTATGTACAGTAACAGAGTGAGATGCATGTGCATAATAGTAATGTGGAATCTGGTACTGTGTGTGGCAACATTCAGGTAGTGCTAATAAACATTTTTCCCACAGGTCTGTCAGATACCAACACTGTGCCCAGAAATTCAAGAATATTACCCTGTACTGGTACTGTTTACATTGGTATTGTATGGCATTGTGACTGATGCAGTTGCTCTGAATAATGAGGTATTACTCATCACTGTCACCCACACTGTCCTACAAAATATAACTGCTTAGGAAATCTGTATAAGAGTGTTGTAATACAAGGTCAGAATGCAAAAGCACAGGAGAATTATAAGACAGAAAGCAGATAGGAGATATACTGCAATATCTATATAGCACACACAACTCTGATGGACAGTGTTTAAGTTGTAGCAGACACAGTCATGGTCTGAATCCTGGGAGTGGTAGTAGGCTGGATACAGAGTCATACCCCACAGCTGTACAGATAAGACCAGAACGTCCAGTATATGGGCCTATATCTGCTGCATGTCCCCCTGTCCCTCTGGTAAGTCTGTGGGATGATCCCAGATCTTTAGCCAGCAAACAGGGAATACAAGATATTGTCAAACATCTATGAGAACAAACCTGTCACTGTAGCAACTCCTGAAACTGTTAGGAGAGTAATAAGCCAAGTGTGTCCTATCTACACCCCCATGTTGTCAAGCAGTGACCAGAGTGTGTACAATAACAGAGTGAGATGTATATGCATAATACTAATGTGTAATCTGGAACTTTGTGTGGCAACATTCAGGTAGTGCTAACAAACATTGCTCCCACAGGTACGTTGGATATGAACAATGTGCTGAGAAATAAAAAACAATAAACCCTGTACTGGTACTGTTTACTCTGGTATTGTAGGGAACTGTGAGTGTTGCAGTTTCTCTGAATAATAAAATATAACTGATCACTATCACCCATATTGTGCTACATAATATAACTGTGTAGGAAAGCATGTATATGTGTGTGTGTCAAATCACTTAAGGTTGAAGACGGAAATAGTCTAGATATGTGGTTTACTATTGAAAATGCGAACAGCACTTGGGCGACAGTCGGATAGTCGAACGTATAAGGTCATAAACAAGGATGTCGAAGACATAATAATCAATCTAGGAACGGTTTTAACATGGGTCGAGGTAGGGAAGATGTTTGTAGTAGGGAATAATACTGAACACCTACCTCAACCCATGTTAAAACTGTTCCTAGATTGATTATTTTGTCTTCGACATCCTTGTTTATGACCTTATACGTTCGACTATCCGACTGTCGCCAAAGTGCCGTTCGCATTTTCAATAGTAAACCAGATATGTCCTGGTACACCTGCATGTGGTCAACACATGGCCAGAGTCTGTGCAGAAAGAGTTTGATAGCTATGTGCACAACATCAACCCGGAATGTGGGAGTATGTGTAGAAACAGTTAGTGTTAACAAACATTCCCTCCACAGGTATACCAGGTAAAAGGTGTATACTGCAGGTAAAACCAGTTTATGTATAACAATGATGACAGCCATATCACTGTCCAAATTAAGGCTATAGGGCAGTGTAGTAAGACTTGTAAGGTACAGATAACAGCACTGACTAGGAAAGTAATGTGGACTACAAGAATATACTAGTTGTTAATTGACATCCCCGCCCCACCATATCTCCAACAATAAACAACATACCCACCCCAACCGATATATAATGACTCCAATGTTCTGATAATGTCCTATTGTTTGATAAATATTTTAATTGTCCCCATGCATTTGCTGTATTAAATTATTCCAACATTTGTGGCATGATGCTATCAATGTACCTGCATGCTGTTCATATTACCACTGTGGTCCAATATATGTATATGTTCTGTTTGCTATGCAACTGTTCCGTATCTGGTGACTGGGTTAATGGGAATATCTATGCATGCTGTTATACCTAACCCTGGAATGTGTTGACTATTACTAACCCACATATGATAATAAAATCTAAACTCTATAGCACATTTGGGAAGGCCGGTCCCAGCGGACCCACCTGTCCCACCTCAGCTGACCGGTGCACCAGGCTCCAGCATGTCTGGGGCCCAACCCGGGACCCCTCTGTCCATTGGTCCTGCACCACCTTCAGGTGGAACCGCATAAGGGGATGGGGCTCAATCCTCTTGGGAGCGGATGCAGACAGGAACCTATCACCTGTCGCCAGGTCTGGGTCATGGTGAGTAGTGAGCTCAACCAGCAATTTGGTGATCTGCTATGCCAGCTTGAGGGCTGCATGTCACTACTAGAGGGTCAGCCTGGCTGTGCGACTCAGCTCCCAGCACAGACACCTTCAGGGCTGTGAAGGTGCAGTGGTGACTGCACAAGGGTGGGGACATCAGTCCCACTGTTTCCACTAGGGGGCTCATTGGCTTCCAATTTCCCAACACCCCTCCCCATCAAGGTGTTTACCCCCACATGTGTCACATACCACGACTGTATGTGTCTTGTTTCTCTTGTCATTTAACCTACCCAACCTACCTCTCCAAATAAACCTACAATCCCTCCCCAACATCCCACTCTCAACTGAAAAAAAAATAAAAAAGGGCAATCTGTACCCCCCAAAAAATCTCGCCCCATACATAGCTGTCCATTTCACACATGTGTCCACTGGACACAGGTAATCTGGTCTAATTGGCATCATAACTTATTATTGTTGTCCTCACCCATCTCCCAGGGGTTTGAGTGTCAAAATCTACCTCTAAATTCAGTGAATATGCACAGCTGCTGCTGTAGAAGAAATGGGCAGCTATTGACCTTCCCCACATCCTTCCTGCACAACCCTAGCTATTTTCCCTACCGTCTTTCCCTCTTTGTGCCCCTTTTTCACTACTTTCCTATCAACTCTTTCTTTTTTCTTTTAAAGAAATTAGCGTGGGGGTAAGCGGAAGTAAGCACTTTTAAGCAGCAGTAAAATGGTTTAAGCCTGTTTGCATGGGGGGGGGTAAGCAATACCTACACTGGTTAAGCAATTTAGAAGGTAAGAAACTGTAACCGGAAGTTAGCAGTGCTTACCTCTGCGCAAACCAGTGCAAACCCACTTACAACTGCTTAAAAGTGCCTTAAACATTCTGTATCCAACGACCCTTGTTTTGCCCAGCAATAAGATAAACAGCCACTGCAAGGATTGAACCCAGGACCCTGCACTCCATAGCCATAGTAATTTACCACTAAGCCACACCAGATATACAAAACACTGATGTTTTCACAAACATATCATCCAACAGTACAGGGAATGTATTCCAACATGTAGATGTATGTATGTGTGTGTGTGTGTGTGTGTGTGTGTGTGTGTGTGTGTGTGTGTGTGTGTGTGTGTGTGTGTGTGTGTGTGTGTATATACATATTAATATCTATATAGATAAAACATATCTATATATGTAGATATAGATATAATATAGAAATATATATATATATATATATATATATATATATATATATATATATATATATATATATATATATATGCACACATATAGGTTCATAGGTATGTACTAGGCCATCTGCCCAAGGGCATTTATAAGCCTAGCCAAAGTGTGTCGGCTTTCACCACCCCATTGATTAATTAACTGATCCTCTGTCAAGCAGAGCCAATGAAGTGATCCCAGGGGTGTATTTTCTGTTACCCATCCACTCGTCAAGGTTTCTCTTGAAGAGTATTAGTGAGGGGCTCTGCCTGATGTAATTTGGAATTTTGTTCCAAAGCATGGGGAGTCTCTGTGACAGGAATCTATCCCTCCAGCATGTTCTATTTATTGTTGTGGTGAGGTTTAGCTCACTAGAGCACGTGGCTCGCACTGATTTGGATTTCTTTAGATGGAGCATGTCCATCAATTCTGAGTTGGACATGGCTTTGTAAGTCAGGCAGAGATCACCTCTGAGTAAGCAATATGCCAATGAGTACAGCCGGAGTTTTTCAGTCGGGCTGCATAGGACATATGTATGAATCTGGGAATCTGGGAATTTTGAGGCAATGTTACAACTGTCTCATGTACATGGACAACCCTCTCCTCCTCCAAACAGGTTCAAATATATGTGAGAGATGCACCTATTTAGCCAAACTGGAGGCTGAGCTCTCTCATCCCAAAACTGGTGTAACCAGTCAGGAGGAGAAGGTAACCTCACACAACACAATTCCAGTATCACATAGTCCCACCACGTCAGCGAACCAAACACATAAATACACAAAAACATACTCGGAGGCTCTAAATAAAAATCTACCTATGCAACAGAGACCTCCAAAGCAGACATCCAAGCAAACGCTACCTCAAAACAAAACACGCACAACACATAGGCCACAAAGTCAGTGTGCCAAGCAACCACAGCCCTTAAGGCTGAATAACACACCTGATACTCTTGTAATAGGTGACTCTATTGTCAGACACACTGACGTCCCGCTCACCAGGCTGAATAAAGAGAAGGTCACGGTGAGCTGCCTGTCGGGTACTAGGATCCGCCACATAACGCAAGCACTCAGGTCACTCCAAAGCAAATACAAATATGACTCAGTCATTGTATATGCTGGTGTGAATGACCTGAGACGTACCTCTCTGGACTACATGAAAAGAGACATAGAGGAGCTCTCTGATCATGTAGCCCAGGCTGGTATGACCCTGGCCTTGAGCAGCATCTTACCCTCACCTAGAATGATGCCACAGTACAAAGACAAAATGATCGATTTTAACAACTGGCTAAAATTTTGGTGTCATTCAAAGGGGATCCAGTGTCTGTCAGCCTGGGATGACATGCTCGACAATCCATGTTGCTTCGCTAGGGACGGCTTGCACCTGTCACCACTGGGCTTTCGGATATTGGCAAAGGCTCTTGCCACCCCCATAGTGCCTTTTTTAGGCAAGGCTCAAAAGTCAAACCCACCCCCATAGACAGCACAAGGAACAAGAAACTAAGGGTAATGCTGCTTAACACCAGAAGTCTTAACCTCAAGATGCACACACTTGAAGCTCTCCTCAGTATGGAGAACATAGATATCTGTGCAATGACAGAAACCTGGTTCAAGGCTCCAGAGAGCACCCCAGCACTACCAGGCTATACCTCATATCATGCTTTTCGGCCCCAAAACCCGGACCAAACCACAAAAGGAGAGGGAGTTTCCATATTTATCAAGGATATCCACACTTCCAGGTTAGTGACATTGCATGAAGTATCGGAGACCATCCATGTGCAACTAACAGTGGGCAAGACTGCTTTTCAGTTTATAGCATCCTACAGACCACCCTCTCAAAGTCAGGAATCCCACTCGGCTTTCCTAAAAACATTGGAGAACATGAAGATCTCTCCAAACACCATTATATTGGGCGACTTCAACTACCCAAACATTGACTGGGAGCACTATTCAAGCCCCAGCACCTTAGCCCAAAGGTTCCTGGAAATTATAAACTCAAATGCTATGGAACAACTAGTCACCACTCCCACAAGAGGGGACAACATACTAGACCTGATCATTACCAACATGGGGACTCTATGCTCCACACCAGAAGTATATCCCTCATTGGTAAGATCAGACCATACATTAATTTCACTGGATGTCCACATTCCGACCCCACCCCCAGCCCAGATAACCACAGTGAAAAACTTCTCAAAAGTGAACTTCTCACTTCTCAAAACTGAAGTGGAATCCTTCAAGGCCCCAGGGCCAGTGGAAACTATGGCCCAAACTGCAGAATCCTATATAAATGCATTCTATGGACATCTCCAGGAATGCATGGATCATGCTATCCCAAACAAAACCAAGACCCAATCATCCAAAGGCAGGCGTTCAGTCTGGTGGACCCTGCCATAAATAAACTGTACAACAGAAGGAGGAAGCTACTACACGATAGAGCAAAATCCCTAATAGGGAAGGCATCTCTGATCAGTACTAGCAAAAAATTACGATCCCTCATAAAATCCTCCAAGGCCGGCTTCGAGAGAAAAATTGCACAGGACACCAATGACAATCATAAGGCTTTTTTCAGTTATGTTAGGAACCTGGGATGCAACTCCCAGACTTGTTCTGAGTTGATTCTAAACGACAAAAAATACACTGAACCCATAGATGTCGCCAATATCCTGGCAGACAGGTTCAGTGCGAACTTCTCCCCCCCCTCCCCCCCAAAAGAGCAAGTATCTATCCCGGCAGAGGGCTGCCTCCCAAACATCTCTGATGCTCAGGTGAAGGCTGCCCTCTCCAAAGCAAAAAACACTGCTTCTATGGGACCAGATGGCATCCCAGGTTGCGTCCTACATGAACTCCAAGAGGAACTAATCCCTCAAATAAAACAGCTAAACAATCTCAGCCTCACTACAGGATATGTGCCCACAGAATGGCGTACAGCAACAGTGGTCCCACTCCACAAAGGTGGAGCCTCTACGGACCCTGAAAACTATCGCCCCATATGCCTGACTAGCTTAGTCTGCAAGGCTATGGAGAGGATCATCATGGAGCTCATAAACAAAGACATTGGGGACCTACAGACACTAGATCCTACCCAGTTTGGCTTTGTCAAGAGCAGATCCTGCCTTTTGAACCTGGTTGACTTCTTCAAAACAGTCACCAAAGCCATAGATGAAGGGAAGGTAGTCCACACAGCCTATCTGGACCTTGCAAAGGCATTTGACACAATACCCCACTCGGGCATCATAGATAAGCTATCCAGCTTAAATATAAACCCCTATGTCACAAGATGGGTTGCAAACTGGCTCAAAGACAGAACCCACAGAGTGAGAGTTGCTGGAGCCATGTCAGACTCGAAACTGGTCACAAGTGGCATCCCACAGGGTTCTGTCCTGGGACCACTCTTGTTCGGTATATACTTTTCCGAGGTACAGGCAAATGTGAGAGGACTATGGCTCACCAAGTTCGCAGACGACTGCAAACTGGGTGCCATAATCGACTCTCCAGCTGACACAAACATCCTTCAAAAAGGTCTCACAGAGACAGATAACTGGTGCCAGTGCCATGGTTTAAAGCTAAATGCCAAAAAATGTATAGTCATACCCTTTGGCAAAAACAATGTGTCCACAAATTACCACATAGGCGGAAACCCATTAAGTACAGAGAAAGTTATTAGGGACCTGGGGACCCAAGTTGATAGTAATCTCTCCTTTGAAAACCACATTGCCAAAGTGGTTAGAAAGACCTTCTACATAGCCCACCTCATCACGAAGGGATTCACATCTAGATCAAGAGAGGTGATCGTGCCCCTTTATTCATCCCTCATCAGGCCCATCATAGAATACAATGCCCCTTTTGGGATGTACCTTACCCGACACCTGCAGCAATTAGAAAGACCCCAAAAGTATCTCACCAAGAGGATCAAGGGTCTCAAACAGATGCCATATGCTGCTCGGTTAAAAAAACTCCAGCTCTACTCAGTTGCATACCGCCTACTTCGAGGCGATCTATGCCTGACATACAAAGCTATGTAAAATCCAGAATTAATGGACATGCTCCACCTCAGTAAATCTAAATCCCTTAGAGCCACACGCTCGAGGGACTTGAACCTCAGCACAGAAATAAATAGAACTTGCTGGAGGGACAGGTTCATAACCCAGAGGCTCCCTTCACTCTGGAATAGAATTCAAGTTCATGTGAGGCAGAGCACCTCACTAAATCTCTTCAAGAAGAATCTCGATAGGTGGATGGGGGATCCAGGGATTACTCCCGTGTCACTATTAGACAGAGGCACAGTAAACTAAACCTTAAAAAGGGCACAGTATACTCAAATCAATGGGTGGCGTAAGCCATACAGAATCGGGCTAGGCTTATAATTGCCCCAGGGCAGATAGCCTAGTATGAACCTATGAACCTATGAACCTATGAACCAGTAATCCTCTTGGTGAGGTACTTTTGTGGTCTTTCCAGCTGTTGAAAGTGTCTTGTGAGGTACATCCCAAATGGGGCATTGTACTCTATGATGGGTCTAATGACTGATGAGTAGAGGGGCACTATAACCTTTTTATTTCTACATGCAAACCTTTTAGTAATTAGATGGGCCACATAGAAGGATTTCCTAACTACTCTGGCAATATGATTGGCAAAGGAGAGATTTCTATCTTCCTGGGTCCTCAGATCTCTTATTACCTCTTCTGTATTAAGGAGGCTGTCACCTATGTGGTAATTTGTGGATGTTTTGTTTATCCCAAATGAGATGACTATGCATTTTTTGGCATTTAGCTTGAGGCCATGACTTTGGCATCAGGTGTCCATCTCAGTAAGGTACTTTTGGAGGATGTCCGTGTCAGTTTGAGAGTCAATTATGGCTCCCAGTTTGCAGTCATCAGCGAACTTGGCTAGCCATAGCCCTCCTGTGTTTGCCTGTACGTCTGAGAAGTATATGCCGAACAGTAGGGGTCCCAGGACTGAGCCTTGTGGGACACCACTTGTGGCTGGTTTAGAGTCAGACCTGGAGCCCGCTATTCTTACCGTATGAGTTCTGTCTGTACGCCAGTTGGCAACCCATCTCGTGATGTAGGGGTTTATATTCAGGCTGGTGAGTTTTTCTGTTATACCCTAGTGGGGAATGGTGTTGAAAGCCTTGGCGACATCAAGGTAGGCTGTGTGAATCACCTTTTCCTCGTCTATGGCCTTGATGACTGTCTCGAAGAAGTCAACCAGGTTTAGTAGGCATGATCTGCCCTTAACAAAGCTGAACTGAGTCAGGTCAAGTGTTTGGAGGTTCCATATATATTTATTTACATATATATATATATATATATATATATATATATATATATATACATATATATATATATATATATATATATATATATATATACGACCGAAACCCAAACGGCCATGCATACCTACGTGAAAGTGCTTCTCACCGAAGCACCTTCGCGTACATATGCTTGTTGCCGAGGTTGTACTATGGTGCTGGTAAGGGAAATTTTTCCCACTGTAGTGCGGTCTCCAAGGGAGAATATTAAAGTAGGGCGGATGTAGGGGGCACTAAAATGTTAATGTAGTGCTTTTTTTTTTTTGTAACACGCTTTAACAAAAGCGCTTTCTCGATAAAAGTGCTTTCATTAAAGTGTTTTCGGTTATTATGGATTTGGACGTTTGCTATAGATAGATATATAAATATAAACATATATACATACAAATGCATACATCTATAGATACATATGTCTACATCTACACATGCAGAGGTATGTATAGTAAGATACATATTTAGAAGGTGCACACAATATGGAACAGCCACTATGCCTACAGTTACCACCTTAATAACTGGACACTGTATGAGCCACCCATACAAATGACAATCGTTGCCTGCAACATATTTATATCTATATATACGACCAAAATACCGACATACTTAGTACCTCATTACACCTCTCTCTCCAATGTGTCTACTATGCATTTGCACAATTTTCTACAAACTAAAAATGTTCATTGTTGACCTATTGAACTATATCAATGTAAAATTGTTACTTAGCTTCTTTTTAATGCAACTTTAAATTTATGCATGTATCCCAACATATGTGAATCATTTTGCTATAATTGCTATTATATCAATATTGTTTAAAATTGCACTTGTTTTAAAATGCATTACTGGAGCTTTTCTCCTCGGGTCTCCACTGAAAATGGGCCACAAGCCGAGTTGGACAAACCCAGTTAACACATGTCAATAAATAAATAAAATAAATAAATATACCCACAGAGAGGTCAAAGGATATAACACCAGACACAGGTTTGCATAAATGGGAAAGCTTTATTTGTGTAATATTACAGTTGTATATGCCATGTCATATAGATGTTTAGACACTGCATCCATATAAACAAAGTAATGCAACTGTGAAACAGTTATACTAATACTGTAGTCTGCAAAGGTTCACAAATGTTGCTGTCCAGGCCGAGGCCTTCAAATAGTACAATAGTAAAGACTGACTGGGCCACAGGATACCAAATAATCAACAGTAAGTAATGCAGATGAATATTTCAGCAGCCTCTATCTACACTCTGTGCACAATCCCTAGGGGGTAAAGACCTCAGTTGACACAATGGGATGTAACTGTTACATAACAAGGCATAACTAACACCATCACAAGCACACTGACTAACAGAACAGTCTGTATGGCAGGAGGCAGTAGGGCTGCATTTACCCAATTTATTTAATTAATTTTATTTTAGGTGAATTGTATGGTAATGTACATCCAGATACCTTAAGGCAGCTTACCCCTGATACTCCCACATGTTGTAACAGCCTAGGTTAGCTATGGTGCATCCCCACCCAGACTCAATAATACAGGGCCATATACCACTGTGACATACACAGGCCTCTGGAGTGCATAAGGGCACACATGTATTGTGTAGGTGAAGCCCCCACATATATGTCTCCAACCCCTCTGTATGTGTGGGGGATACAACAGCAGTGGACCAATGGCAGGAATGGCAGCATGACATGCACACAGCCCACTACAGAACAACCCTTGACAGCATGTCATATGTGCAAAGCCTGGTATGTAGGTAGAGGACAAAGGCTGGAACACAGGCCCATATGTGGAAAACTGTTGTCATACACTAAGCAAGTCACTGGTGTTACAAGATAGTCTGCAACATACCCTTAGTCAGGGATTTGAAGTTAGAAACAGAAATGGATGTAGCCATGTACTGATAGCACTCAACACACACACTGCCAGTGAACTATCTGACACAAGACCTGCATGGTGGACAGACAAAACATAATAGGCACACCTCTGGCCATCAAGAGGATAGGCCTACAATTGAGAGCTATGCAGACCGACTGTATTCCAAGGTAAACTAGTATGTACACACAAACTCTGTAACACCAGTAAAATACAATGCATACAACAACTCTTCTCACACTCTGTCTGTAGTTCTGGAACCTCCTACAAATATGTAGCTGGCCTGAGTGTGCAGGTTCTCCTGTAAGAGGTATTGTTACCTGCTGTCTGTTACACTGATGCCCACACACAGGAAGGATGTCCATTATACAGGAAAGGTAAAGGCACCACACCCACATGATGTAGGGATTTATAGTAGGTGGTTGCCATGACAGTGGTCATTGTAAGTACTACACAACAAGCTGCATGCAGGTAGTAAGTTGGGGACACTAATGGGTGCAGAGGCCATCACCTGATCATGTACATCACCTACAAAGCCATGCTGCAATCTATTCAATGCAGCTCAATCCATTTACTGGAGGGAGACTGAGAGAGAGAGAGAGAGAGAGAGAGAGAGAGAGAGAGAGAAATAACATAAATAAAAAGCCTAAGGCATAGGCAAAGTAAAATCCAAAGGAAAAGAAAAACTATTATAACATCCAGCAAACCATCCAAAACTGACAGCATTCACACAACAGGATATGCATGTATTTGAAAGGAGTACCTAGTCCATAATAATGGGATAGATGATGTGGAATGATTTATATGTGCCATCAGGTGTTGTTGTAATGATGTTCAACTGAACAACTGCTATGGACAGTAGTGTCTGTCTCTGTGGGTAGTGGGCCATAGCAATCAACTGTGTAGATCAGCACTGACTGACAAGATGTAAACCATCATAGTGTGTGTTGTGTAATGGGAAGTATGTATATTACATGGCCAATAGCTGGTGGTGGAAGTAATGCCATTATGATAGACACGTGGGACCCACAGCCCATGCAGGAATGCCATAGGTGTGTAATAGGGTTACCTGCAATCTGGTCCTACATATACCCCCCTAATGTCAGGCTGTGTCCATATGTGGCACCTGTCTGTGTTGTAGTAAGGCAGAACAGTGCAGCTGTGCAGGAAGGTGTTGTGAGATTGTGGACCTGATGTCTGAATGTACCCCACATATAGGTATGCATATGTGTATATATGTACACATATGTAATATATATATATATATATATATATATATATATATATATATATATATATATATATATATCAACAAGTATGTCCACAAACATACAGATACCCATGTATAGACATATATATGAGCACAGATATACATCGCATATATCTACAAATATAAAGGTGGTTCTGCGGTAGTGTTGTCGCCTCACAGTTAGACGTTGCCCATTCGATTCTCAGTTAGAGCGTCTTCTGTGTGGCGACATGTGTGAATGGGCATTCCTTCATTGAAGGTTGTGCGTTAGGCCCAGCAAGCCAGTACGTAAAAATCTACTGCCGATCATTAGCGGACCGGAGTTCTGCTGTGGCGACCCCTAACCGAGAAAAGCCGAAAGAAACAAACAAACCTATATGCACATGTCTACATATATACTAACACACACACAAACATATGCATGTAAATACATCTCCCCTATATTACTACCATAGTGATGCATGTTATGTGCGAGGCAACAGCACACATAGCAATACACACAGATATCTAAAACTGGCAGTGTGTGCAACATGGACAAGTATGTCACATTTTAATCCCTTGTTGGGACCACATTGCCCTTGTCTGTAAAGTATGGAATGGGAATATGGGGAAGTATGACAGGTATAGTTGTGGAGGTGGTCAAGGTTGGTAGATATAGAGGGCAGTCTACAGGTGTGGTATATGACACATGCGGTGGGTAAACACCCTGGATGGTGTGTGTGGTTTGTGATGTGGACGCCCCCATGGGCCCCAATATGGGCACGATGGGAACAAGCCTCCCACCCACTGCTACTCACAACAGCAGTCCACATCCTGAAGGTACCTGGCCTGGAGGCTGAGCAGCAAGAGCATTTTGGCCCTGTGAATGTGTACTGGGTGCCTCAGAGTGATGTAGCACATCCCACATGTGTCTGTGGAGTCCGTTATGGAACAGACCCTGGACCTAACCTCAAGGGACAGGAATATGCCTGTGTGTGCTCCTGGGGGGGACGACATCCCCTGGGTTGGTTCCACCTGATGGTATTGCTGGACCAGTACATGAGGAGGCCCTAGGTTGTGGCACACATGTGATGTGGCCGGGTAACAATGGCAGATGGGTTTGGAGAGGTGGTTCTGCTGGCCAATAGTACATATACATGTTATTGTATCATTGTTATAGAACATATTTTGGTAGTAATAGTCTACACAATACCAGAACAAGTCCAACAACATGCATAGATATCCCCAATAACACAGAATGTCAGATATGCAGCAATCACAAAGCAGCCATACCACAGGCATATATGGAACCATAGTGGCCCTGACAATGGCATGCAGGTGAAAAGTCTGTAACAGGCCAGCAATGATAGTGTCCACACAGGGAACATGGCTATAATCACATAGCAGAAAGTGTGGTACAATACAATATCTGTCCCACTGGTAGGTAAGCTGTAGCCATACCTAATGAGTTGTGTGTACAGTTTTTTGTAGCTGATATGGTGGGGAGGAGACAGAGATGTGTATTATGAACTGTGGTAACCTTGCTGCATGAGCTGCTCAGACCTGTTTCCATCTCTATGTCTTTCAGTCAAGATGTCACATGCACATTTGCCTACTTATTTGGCAGATGAAAATGAAATACTCATCACATACCCAATCCAGCACTACCCAGTGCTGTTTGGCAGGGCTGCCCATGACCAGCAGAAGCAGACCGCCCTGTGGAACGACCTAGTCCACAGGGTCAATGATGTTGGACTGCACAACTGCAGTTATGAGCAGGTCCAGCATTATTGTACTGACCTGCTTTGCAATGCACATCAGCATGCTGATGCAGTCTGATGGGATCACCTCGCCACAGGGGGGGGGATGCCATCAATCCCCCCTGACACATGTGGAGGAGCTTCTGGCCAGCCTCGTAGCACCTTCCCATCCGGCCAGCCAACAACCACCGGACACCTTTGTGGAGGTGGGTGTCACCCATGCACTAGCCAAAGAACTTGCAGGTAAGAACACAGGGCACATCTATAGACCACTGTTGTGTATACATCCACATTGGTACAGGTAGATCAGGCATATCTGACAGGTCATAGATATATTGTGTTGCTGCATAGTAGTGATAAACAGATTTCCAGATGTGGTAGTATTGTGGAAATGTACAGTTGATGTATTTTAATACTGCACCCACCTTGTAGCACTGCCACAGGTGTGGCCACTGACATTGCATCTCTCACCCTCTTATGTAGGTACCTCTGGGATACCACCAAGGCAGCAGACTGCAGCTGATGAGTATGGTTTATGTAGATGCTTGCCAACACACCGGGCATGTTATGGCAATGGTATATTCCATACACACATCTAACACACCTACCCAGAATGCATGCTGTACATGTACACGTATTGTTGCTGTGAAATGCATGGCATCACAGGGGTGACCATGATGGGGTATTGGAAGGGTATGTCAGATACCTGCATGATAACTAACATCCTGTCATTGCAGAATTTGTCCACAGGGAGTAACATAATGGTGGGAGACATGGTCTACAGTAGGGACATGTTTGGAGCAACACCTGTATACAGTGTAACACCAGTGCATATGCCTGTAGGACAATGGCAGCTGCTGCAGTGATACACTATGGCATATGGCATTACAGTAGTCCACATTATCATATGGGACTAGGCTGTAACATGTGATGTTCAGTGTATGGGACACTGCAAAGTGACATGTGTAGGGCCTACTTGTCATGTATCTGCAAAAAGGCTGAAGGAGGGGGTTGTCAGCATAACACACCAGTGCACTGCAGCAGGGATCCTAAGGATGCTAATAATGGCAGTATCCACACATAGTCAGGTTCAGGACCTGTGGCAGATGTAACCCTACCCACACAGCAATAGTGACGGCAGTGTGTGAACACCAAGGGATGTGCACATGAGTAGACCTTGCAATCATGCAGAGTAGGGGGACATGTGTATGGTAGACTGAACATACACTGGCAATTGCAGATGGCCCACGCTGGTATACCCCCACCAGGAATAGTTACTGCTGTAGTACACACAACAAGAGGTGCGATAAACTGTCAAGATAAGGGTGTACACACATATGCCCACATGGTGTGTATGCATCATGGTCAGCAGCCACACACCTAACACAATCTGTAGACACTGCATGTGAAAGTACAGGACATATGTCACATATCGGGCTCATGTACTGCTAAGATATGCAGTGATGTGGTCCCATGGCAGATCAAGGATGGGTGCTTCAAATCAATAAAGGTGTGTACACCCCCCCCCATAGCTATGGTATGCTCTGATGGTTGTCAGTGTAAGAGTATTGGATTGGTCATACATGGTCTGCTGATGTTGAGACCTGTGCATCAGACATCAGGCATTCACAAATGACATCTGTCCACATATCATACCAAGTATGTGTTGCTGGAAAACATAGGGGCTGTGAGCATTAAAGATGACATAACTGACACAGTAATACACATTCAGCAATGGGCTGTACACCTGTGAGGTGTGGTGCACAGTACATGGCAGTGTTCAGAACAGGTGCACAGAAATACCGTGTTCATGGGAGCAGTGGTATCCAGGGGAAGGGGCTTCACCTAGTGACACAGCACATGCATCACACACATGTATATTGTTGTCAGCATGGATTGAATATAGCTGCACAGCATGCTGTTGGGTACCATATGTTATTTATGTTGACAGAGGGGTAATAGGAGGACTGTGTGTACATTAATTGTGCAACCACACCTGCATGTGTGTGTGCATCGTGGTGGGTAGTCCATGTGTCTGTAGGGTCACTCTGGTGAAGTGGAGTTAAGTTTTTGCATGTAGGATGCTTGTGTGCATGTGTGTGTGTCTATGTGGCTGGCCATATATGCATAAGTGTGATTGTGGGGTGTTCATACAGCAGTATCTCCCTCTGGGATCATGCAGTAGACGTACATGGACTGCCACATTACACACCAGGAATACCTGTCATGTGTGTAATCACAGGACAGCTGATAGTATAATATGGTCTGTAGCATGGAACAGGCATCCAAAGGGAAGATAGACAGCAGGTACACCCTTAATATTGTATTCAGCAGAGAGGTCACCTACAACCCACGTATGCAGCACTACAGATGCATTGGAGAAGTACTAGTCAACACCAGGGAGTGAATCCAAATATTACAGTTGTCACATGATAGGCTGAAGGAGCAGCATATCTGGCATATACTGAGCATTATATACACATGACACACCAGTGCGTGATATTATGGATAGAACATAATAGCCCACACATATATGGGCCATGCTCATGATGTCTGGACATACAGAGGGTCCATACAGGATGACAGCAATGAGGCCATGTAAAACTACTACACACAGGTCAGACAGGTGTAGCAATAGGCCTTGTGTTGTGACCATTTCTGTAGACATTTAGAGGACTGCTATCTTAATGAGTGGTATCAATGTGTGTATGTTAACAAGTGTGATGCAGGATGGGGTACCACATGGACATATACATGGGACCGTCTTTAAAGCGTTGGACAGGTAGGTATTATGGAGGTGTGTGTGCATGTGTGTGTGTGTGTGTGTGTGTGTGTGTGTGTGTGTGTGTGTGTGTGTGTGTGTGTGTGTGTGTGCATGTGTGTGTACTGTTAGGCAATGCTGCACAGGTTTTAAAGTGCATTTATTATTTCCCCCCACAGGTGGCAAGGTGGGTCAGGGTCCCTCCTGCATGCAATCTGATGTTGGTGTCCATATAGACACTGAAGATGATGATAGTCATGTTGAAGCACTGGTGGGGTTGTCAGGGGCCGACACTAAGCCAACATTTGACATCCCTCTTTTAACCACCCCAACCTCACACACAGTTTCAGTGCCTATACACACCCCATCACCAGTGGCCATAGCAAAGGGACAGCTGGCGTTCGGTGGCAGTGCACAGGAAAGTGTGGTAACCATGCCTACTGTGTCCGGTCCCAGCAGGCATAGCTGGATGTCTGGCAGGGCATCACATAGGCAGATGTCCCAGGGTGCTTGTGGTAGGGCCGCTGGACATCATGTCCCTGGCAGACGTGACATAGCTGGTACTAGCAGGCACATGTTCCAGGATGTCATGGTTGTGCAGGCATGTATAGATCATTACCACAGACAAGGCCTGAGGCTGCAGGGGGCTGCTCTCACATCTGCAAATGACAACACCCATGAACTGGCTGGCACCGTCTGTGGATTAACTGAGTTCATGGATAGTTGGTCAGGTGAGATGATGGCCCTCATCGACTGTGGTCTGTCTGTGCTTGAACGTGTAGTGGGAGTGCGACAATGGCCACATGGATGTAGGCCAGCAATGGCAATAGTTGGTAGTCAATGTGGACATGCTAGGACACCAAGGGGCTCATGTAGTGGCAGTACTAGCCCCGGCACTGTGGGGGGGCTGCTGTCCAAACTACACCACAGCAGGCCACGAGAAATTGGCCCTGGTCAGTCCCAGGAGGTACCTGGTACCAGCGGACATTTGTCATTGTCAGGTGAGAGTAGCACATCGAGACCTGTACCTGGATATGCCCATCGAACCCCTGGCAGGCACAGTCCATGTGTCTGTGGCTGGAGGTAGTGAAATGCACACCCTGCCAGGTATGGTTTGCAGCTGTCCATAAGCACCTATGTAGGGCAGCCACATGGCAGAGCTGTGTGCATGCATACCCACTCACTATGCAAACACACCTAGGGCAACCCCATACCTACATGCACCACATCACCATGCCCAGCTCACCACAGTACACCCCTCACCCTCACACATGGTGTCAAATGTATGGCCCACTCTCGGCCTTTGGCAAACCAACATCACACTCTGTGCATATGATGATAGCTGTGCCACATCCCTGTCATCCATAGCATCAATGCAGAGATAGGCTCATATGGTTCTGATGCACACGGTAACTGTACTGCAGAGTACCACAGTACTGCAGTGTAACATGTTGTAAGGAGTAAAGTGTAATGCATATATGGCAGGTAGTGTAGCCATCCAGCAATGATTCCTTATAGCTGTTAGTAACACTGGTCAGTTGTGATCTCTATAATTTTATCCATTTGTGTTGTAGGTGTACATGTGTCAGCATGAGGATGGTCTGCAGTCATATTCTACAATGGGGTATGGCACTGTGGTGACACCATGGCTGTGACATATCTGGGGTAAAGTTGAACACATGCCACAGGTTACTAAAATGCTTATTGCCTGTGCCACATGGACATGTGACCCACTGTGGCATGTATACCCTGCAACCTGATGTAGACCCAACCACATACACACACACTGTTACTTGGCAACACTGGGACTAGACCCCTACCTAGCTATGTAGTGATACTGAAGTATGTGGCTTACATTGCACACACCACACAGCATTTAGGGTGAGATGTGTCCCAGGTTGCATGTTACATGCAGAACATCCCCAGACAAGTACAGTATGCTAATGGGGGATGTAATGGGTGTATATGGACAATATGTAGTGTGACATACCATCGTATACGCATTAACATACACATAACTGGTAGACACACATCTGAGATACCAGGGAGTATCGCTGCTAACTAACTTGACCATGTGTCCAATGTGTTACAGGTAGGCTGCACACAGCACATGCATAACTGGCTTGGATTGTGGTATCAGTTACCTGTATGGTTGATGGTGACAGCGGTAATCATAACGTGGTACATGGGACATATACCGGATGTACCTTGGTGTAATGACAGTGTACACAACACCCACATCCCCCAGTGGATATTGTACTTCTTGAAAGAGAAGACAACAGTCTGCCATACCCGCCATCACACATTGTCCTCGACTGCGATACAACCCATAGTATACCCCAACAGTGGTACTACAGGGATATGCATCTAATCCATATGCCACACATGTAGTAGGGTGTTGAATTGTCATGCCACACCTATGGGCAGCAAGAACACTATCTGTACTACTGTGTGGCAATGGGTATTGTAATAGGAGTATATGACCTCAGAATGCTATACCCAACAGATATACAGACATGTACAACTACACACACATGCCAGAACACAATGGGTATCCCATGCCTATCAACCCATTTGTAAAACATTGTTGTGCTGATACTGCAAGGCTCGTGTAGCTGGTATGGGGGGAAGCTTAATAGGGTACATGTAATGTCCCATACAGTAGCAGCCACAACTGACTATGGCAATGGGTGTTGCATTGGTTGTGAAGGCCCTCATGGAATTCTCAAGTACAGGTGTGCTAACACACAGACACTGCTATACTCAGTCATGCACACATACACATGTGTCAGTACAGGGGTGTATCACTGCAGGTGATCATAGCTGTGTACCTAGCTATTGTCCAAGGGGAGATGAGATGTGTAGGGGTTGCGTGTGCAGTGGTATCCTCCCACTGCCAGGTGGCAGCAGACAATCTATTGACAGACACTACTGTGGTGACCCAAAGGGTGAGAATGACATGCATCAGCCAATCCTCCAGGTGTCTCCTGCACATGGCCACTGAGGTGATCAAGTTAACAGGTATGCAACATGCATTACAACACATGGTTAGTGTCTGTGATGGGGACCTGTACCCAAGCATGTTCTGTTGACTGTGGTAGTGTAGTGGAGGTACCCGTGGCATGTGATGCGTACAGGGTGACATCTACTATATGTTCCAGTTCTTACACAGCTGGGCAGACATGTCAATGTCAATCAAGCTTAGGTTGCATGTACAGATCCCAGCTGGATAACTGTACATCTGTACAGGGACTGGCAGTCATCAGCTTGGCAAGTAGCTATGCAGTAGCATGAGTGTGTTGACAGATAAATGTCTGACAACAATATGTATGCCATAACTACATGTTGGAAGCCCTCACTAGCATGTGCTGTACAGATGGTAGTCTACAGTTACATTCCACATGACAGATCATTACCCAGTAATGGGGTATATACTGTGACACAGCTCACACACCAGGGATACAACAGGAAGGCTTCAGTGTCCAGCGATGCCCACAGGTGTTCCTGTTGTCAGTACTACATTTAGCACTCTGCTCTTGCCTGGGTTAGCACTGTCAACAATAGTACTGCCATGATACACTACATGCCAGTGTGACAGCACATACCCTAGGCTACTACACATGTATGTAACACATTCACATGGATAACAGTGCTGTACAGGCCTCATATATGTCTGTGTCCCATACATGACACTCACACCCCTTGCTACTGTACTGACAGCACATAGATGCATGTATTGTACATGGCACTACATACACTTATTACAGCTTATCAGACTGGGTGATGTGACCTGGTTACCAGGCTAAGCCATGATTAGCAAGTACCAACACTGCTGCAAACAGCTGAACTGATTTGCCCACTTGTAAGTGAAGCCTACACTGTGTAAGCATCGTACATTTACCCATAGCTCAGCACTGTTTAACAATGCGAAAATACAAGCAAATGCACTTAAAGCTACTCAAAACTACTCTGTGTCCTACAGCCCTTGTTCTGCCCAGCAACAAAATGAACAGCCTTTGCAGGTCTTGAACCCAGGCCCCTGTACACTGACGTCAAAGCACTTAACCACTACACTATGACCACTGTGAAGACAGCTGTTGTTTTACCAATATAGCTGTCAATACACATATTGAGTAGTATTGAACAATTGCCTTTAGTTCCTAAATTGTGTAGTTCTTGTTATTAATATGACTGTCTGATCACATATGTTGTTTTATCATAATGTACACATAGCAGATACATATGGTGAGATACATCTGAGAGGGTATACACAACCATGAGGTTTACTCATGTCAGGAATATGGTTGTATACATATAATAGGTCTATATATGTCTAAATGTACATACACATGTATACCCATAAATATGTCTATGTACACATCTGTATAGTGCAACATATATATGGCCATGTGTACATCTCTTCATATGTACATAAATATATATATATATATATATATATATATGTATATAATATATATATATATATATATATATATATATATATATAAATATATATATATATGTATATATATATATATATATATATGTATATATAGGGTCTATACTGAACCAGCGAACGCTTAAAAAGCAAACCCTGATTCATCGACCCTATGTAAGCGAAAGCTTACAATCTCGAACACCCGGAACAGCATTTTGTTTTCCCCAGGGAAAAAAAATTGTTGGGCCAGTTTTGGGTGTTTGCCATTTCTTCCACTGTGGTGCAATTTGGAGTTGGTATATTTAAGTAGGGGGGTGGGGGGTGAAGCCCCCCATATTATATACTGTTTTAAGATTTTTTTTTTTTTTTGTGGAACAGAGATTTTTTTCCCTGGGAAAAAAAATGTTGTTCCGAGTGTTTGGGATTGTAAGCTTTCACTTAAATAGGGTAGATGAATCAGCATTCACTTTTTAAGCATTTGCTGATTCAAATATATATATATATATATATATATATATATATATATATATATATATATATATATATCTATATATATATATATATATATATATATATATATATATATATATATATATATAGATATATAGATATATATATAGATATAGATATATATATATGTATACATATATGTATATATAGACATACATATATGTATATATAGCTATATTTGTATGGACATCCTATGTGTACAGCTATGCCTAGTTATGTTAGTATATATTTAGATATCGATAACTATATGTGCATACATATGTATTCTGATATACCTACTACTGTCAATATATATGTAGATATCCATATGTTTATGTGCATATGTATCCCTATCTATATATGTGTAGACATATATTGCTCTGTATATGTGTATATCTGAGTGTTTATATGTATATCTATGTACATATGCATATCCATCTGTGTATGCCGATATGTATATGTGTATATATCTATATAGATATCTTGAAAATTATATGTACATATATGCTCAACATATGCCCTGAATATGGAGTGGAGCCCTACCTCAGCCCCTATAGTCCCAACTTCATAGTGCAAGGGGATGTCAGGTATGTATTGCGGGTATATTTGTAGACTATTGCAACTGTAATAGGGATTGTCTTCACAGACATGGTGTGTGTGTGGGAGGTCACGTCTACTTTTAACATCTGTGCCATTGGCTACTGACAGACATCCTAAGGACATAATAGTACAGTACTACTGCTAGCACAGTAATGCTCCTGTGGACTGCAGCAGAGATATTGTCCAATATATGTGGACAGTCTGACACACTCTGGACAGTCCAGAGGTACACACAGAACCCCTTAGTGCAAGACATGTGGACCAAGCCTGACAATGTGGATGTTAACAGCTTGTAGATGGGTATAACACGTACCTACTGGTATACATTTGCCCCCATAGCTTATGCATTCACACACCCCTGTCTGTCCTGACACATAATGACCGCTGGTACAGAGATGCCATGGCCACATACTATCCACTAGTTATTAACATACATCTGTACTGCATCCCACTGCTTTGTCTGACATACATGACTGTTATGCCCGGCAGCAGTACATCTGGCAAGTATCTGGACATGACATCTCACTGGGTAAGTACACTAAGCTGCTAGGCATGTAACAAAGCACTGTGCAGGCTACAGGCACACTGGCTCAACACTGGCCAACACTTCCTATGGGGGAATACACATGTATCTGCATATATAGCAGGCTCTACAGGCTCTACAGGCATGTCACAGCACAGAGTAACAGACACCTGTGTGAAAGTGCATAACCACAACCAATGTGAAGACAGCCACATATGGTAAGCTACCGTATTATTACAGTATATGGACTATCTGTTCAACACCATCCTCATATGTGCCACTCACACACTAATGCTACATATACTGGCCTGCTACACAGTGTGGTCCGATGTCTGTCTGTGGTATGGGACATGTGTGTGTTTGGCCCTACAAACATGTAAGCCAATAGGGTAATATACAGTGGAGCAGCATGTAACATCAGATAGACCAGGACCAAGAACAATGAAATCTACCACAGTTTGTATACAGGCCAAGGTACATATTAACAATACACACACTGTTGACAATGACCATAAGTACACAGACCTCAGCACTGTACACACAACCACAGAATGTTCAGGTTATGTCATCAAATATAACCCCTACTATACATAACATGTGTTGTAGTGTGATATCTCGCTGGCTTATTATCAGATATGATGTCACTAAATACGGTCTACAGTGCATATGCACCTTTTACTGCATGACATATGTACAATGGGTGACAGAGTTGTTGCTGGAGGCACAAACACAGATCCAATATTGACATGTTGCTGTGATAACCTCATACATTTACTGTTGTAACAGGGTTTGTTGCAACATATGTCCTATGAGGGATATGAAGTCAATAACTCTCAAGGCTGTCACCATCTACAGACTGCAATCCTCACACTACCTTCTGCAGTTCACAGATAGGTGCTCTGTGGGTAACTCATGCAACAAAAGGCACCACACACTGCCCAGTCTGCAGATGACCCTACAGATGGGGGTTTCCTCATAAACATAGTACTGATATGACAAGTATTAAAACATGTAGGGCAGCCATATCCACACACACCCTGTTAAACCAAATGTACCCCAAATGCAGTATAGCTGCACTTACAGTCTGTACACAGGTCAGGCACACCCCCCTCCTGTGTGTTGGCCTGTTTACACAGTGTATGTTGTTAGAGGTAAATCCTCAATCCATCTGTGATGCTGTTTGCCAAACAACAGATCGAGTTCCTGCTCACAGTGAATAAAAAGGCCCAACACCAACATGATGTTCCTAGATATTGGAGTGTTTTACCATGCAATTGGCTATGGGAATGTTACCACAGCTGTTCCACATGCAATCAGCTAGAGGAGGGCTGCAATTCATGCAGAGGCCATCAGCTGATCATGAGTATCACTTAAAATGCACATGCTACTGCCTAAGCAAAGCAGGTGTAAGTCTCCACATCCACAAGAGAGGGAGTGAGAGAGGGAGACAGAGGCAAAGATAAGTCAGGAAGGGCTGGGAGAGTAAAACATAAACATGTTTGTGTCACACACCTACCAGTACAGGGTATCAAATCCCAATGACTATGTAGTGCTATCACATGTCTATGCAGTTATTAGATGCGCCATATAGGTTACATGTTGAGGAACCCATCAGCAGGATTGCCAAAGTATGACATTTGAATTGTAGTGAGTGTGACTAGCCTAAAATGCATTGGTTCCTACACAGGCATAGACACACACAAAAACATCCACAACTGCCATGTGTGGGAATAGAACCTCTACTAGAGTTCTATATCATGCTTCAGCATGAAGCTGTTATAGGATGCACCATGGGGATTACTGGGGTACTCTTTCCCCAAAGGTGTATTTCACAGTGAATGACATCAGCAGGATTGCCAAAGTAGAGCATTTGAATTGTAGTGAGTGTAACAAGCATAAAATGCATTGCTTTCTACACAGACAGAAACACACGCACACACACACACACACACACACACACACACACACACACACACACACACACACACACAGTTGCCATGTCTGGGATTAGAACTCCTACCTAACTAGTTTATCACACTACAGCAGTCCATAGTTATAGGATGTGCCACAGAGATTAGTGAGCTACAGCATTCTGAAGGGTGTATTTCACAGTGTATGACATCAGCAGCCTTGCCAAAGTAGGGCATTTGAATTGTAGTGAGTTTGACTAGACTATCAAGCATTGCTCTCTACACAGACAGTGACACACACACACACACACAGACAAACACACATTTGCTATGTCTGAGATTAGAACTCCTACTTAA
Source organism: Protopterus annectens (assembly GCF_019279795.1). Classification (NCBI taxonomy): domain Eukaryota; kingdom Metazoa; phylum Chordata; order Ceratodontiformes; family Protopteridae; genus Protopterus; species Protopterus annectens. Next base: position 938,366,035 of record NC_056734.1, on the reverse strand, counting down.
CAAGTTTATCACACTAAAATGGTACTGAGTTATAGGATGCACCACAGAGACTACTGGGCTACAGCTTTCCCAAAGGTGTATTTCAAAGTGGATGACCTCAGCAGGCTTGTCATAGTAGGACTATGGGGAGGGCAGTGTGTGTGCATGGGCCATAACCCATTCATCTAGAGGTTGACACACCACATATGGGCACAAGCAGGGTTATATTCCACAGGTACGTGTATACAGCTGCTAGATGACTATTTCCTTGTACAGTCATGTTGCACAGCTAGCACTTACACCACATAGTCTGTAATGCTGACGGATACTGGTGGCTAATGTCTACAGTGAGTGACAGTTACATCTCATGTGGTTGTAGCCATTTGGCTGTCTGCTGGGTGGGACAGGCATCATAATGGATGGCTCCTTGTCACAGTCACTCTCTTCCACACATCTATGTATGTCTACTTTTGGCTTATTATAGTGTGTTGTCCTTGAATATGTGTCTGTATTCCTATCTACTGTGTGCAAGGCATGACTGGTGCATACTGAGGAGTTAATGCACTAACATCTGCAAATGACAGATATGTATGGTCCACTGTTGTTTGCAAACATGGGCTTTATTTAAGTGTGTGAGCATGCCCAGTATGACCTTTCAGTATGTTGTTGTTTGACATTGCCTTCATTTCTCTAAGTGTGTGAGCATGCCCAGTATGCCCTTCTGTATTGACTGTGTGGATCGATTCCAGGTAGTTTCTACTGCAGTGCAGACCTTTGTGTTGTACATCTACAGGTAGCATACTGTTTCTGCAGGGTATCCGTCGATCATTTGGCAATATGGGGACAAACTGTGCAAGGGATAGTGTGTACTGTAAGTGATTGTGTCTGTGCTGCTTCAGCTGCATGGTACTGCTGTTAGCAGAGATATTCAGACATGTGTACTGTTATGCACTGTGATGTTTTCTGTCCTCATGTACTGTCAGATGGACATTCTTGCTCACAGTGATGTCTTGGCAGACAAGGGTGACTGCAGCTGTGTCCAGTATTGTGGGCAGACACCTATGTATTCATGGTAAGTTATGCCATTCTGGAGGGAGAGCTGCAGACACTTGGTGCAGGGTCTGTGTATCTGGTTCAGCACCTTGATACAGTGCTGGCAGAGAATCACATACTTGTACGCCCATCAACATGACAGTATGGGCTTATCTTGCTGTGGCAATGCCTCACAGCTGTACAGATTTGCACAGGTTAGCCAGAGGCAGGTGCCATGGGTCAGGACATTAACCCTGTTGTGGTGTACAGGCAGGTGTGTAGCCACCCATTTATGTGTTTGCAGCCAGAGATAGTGTGTGCACACAGCTTGATGTCAGACCCTGCACATCCCATGTTGCCCATGCTCCCACCCCCCTCTGTTATTCTAACCTCTTCCATACATTATGCAAACATTCTCTGGTACTTTCCCTAAGGGTATCACCCCATCACAGGTGTGTGTTAGTGTTGGTCCACAGTTCATGCAGTGGGACATAGTGGACATGTTACTGTGGTCAGTCCACATGGCCTTGCATATGTTTTATGTGGAGTGTGTTATGTTGTTATTTGGGTGTCCATGACATAACATGCATTGGCAGTATGTGTGAGACACAGGCCTTTGGCAGAAGCCTGTGGGTCATTAGGTGTTGCTGCAGGCCAGATGTGGCAGGCCATTGCATTCTGTCAGTCTTACAGTCCCAGACCACCATACAGTATATTCCCCTTGGGTGACAGGGTATGTGTGATAGGTTTTCATGCCAATACCTTCTATCAGTCTTGATCAGGTGGTGTAGATGCTGGCAGGGTGCTACCTACAGCTAGGGACACACCTGCATGGGACACCTGCACTGCATGCTACATTCTTCTGTTATTGCCATATGCAGGTGGGGTCTTACTGTACCCATTCCCCACAGCAGGGAATGAACAGAGAGTTGCCTGTGGGGGGTGCTAGCGTGAGCCAGGTGCATGTGTGCTATGGATGCTACTTGCATCTGACACACAGATATGCATGGGGCATTCCAGTTATGCTGGCATGTGCAGGTACATCAGCTGTTTCCCAGTACATCAGTTCTACCTCATTTGTGATCTGCAAGTGTTCGGGCAGACATCACTGGTATCCCCTACTACAGGTCCAGTTACTGTGATGCATACCTGTATGTACAATTCCAAGGGTGTTTCCATTTCACAGTGACACAATATATACTGTATGTCTGGGGTACTTTCCTCTGTGTACTGCTTGTATATCTAGCCCAACAGCCATGCCATGTCAGTCTTTCAGATGGTGACACATATTACCACCATACATTTACAATGGCTTACTGCTAGCATGTGTTATACTGGTGGGGATTGCCTTTGGCAATGCAGTTGTGAGGGCTTGTCCCTGTCATCAGCAGTAGTGGGCAATGGCCACCAGGTCTTACCTCAACATGCATACATACTGACCACTCTCACACATTATGAAACACATACCATCCTAACACACACAGACCTGCATATTGTACACATGCCACAACCTATCCTGCTACCTTGGCCACCTCTGGGCATCTGTGCTCCACACGTATTATACCTAATCATACATGTTACTACATTTCTACACAGGATTGGGGGGGGGCACACCTGACTGTCACTACATTTCTACACTGGAGTGGGGGAAGGGGCAGACCTGTCTGATTCCACATGTCTACATAGGAGTGGGGGGCATACCTGACTGTTACTACATTTCTATATAGGATTGTGGGGGGGGGCACCAGACTGTTTCTACATTTCTACACAGGATTGGGGGGGGCACACCTGACTGTTACAACATATCTACTCTAGATTGGGGAAAGGGCACACCTGACTGTTTCCACATGTCTACATGGGAGTGGGGGAGGCACACCTGACTGTTACTACATTTCTACATAGGCTTGTGGGGGGACACACCTGACTGTTTTTGCATTTCTACACAGGATTGGGGGGCACACCTGACTGTTTCTACATTTCTACATAGGATTGGGGGGCACACCTTACTGTTACTACATATGTAAGCTGGATTGGGGATAGGGTCACAACTGACTGTTTCTACATGTCTACATGTGATTGGAGGGGCACACCTGACTGTTACTACATTTGTACATAGGGTTGTGGAGGGATACATCTGACTGTTTTTACATTTCTACACAGGATTGGGGGGGCACACCTGACTTTTACTACATTTCTACACAGGATTGTGGGTGGGGACCTGACTGTTTCTACATTTCTACACATGATTGGGGGCACACCTTACTGTTTCTACATGTCTACATAGGATGAGGGGGCACATCTGGCACTTGTACACATTTGCTATGACTGTACCGGTATGCAGATACTCCATTTTATTCTGTATTCTAACCTATCATGGTGACTAGAGGCATATCAGTGTACTACAGGTCTTAGCTTTGATTGCCCTACATATTAATGTCTGACTTCCTACCCTTCAGAACTAACATCCCACTACTTGACCTGCTGTAGTCTGTCTGTGTAGGCCTTGGGGGAGGTTACTCATAGGCATCATCCAGAGGCCATAGCACAGGCTCTGTTTGTGCTTGTCTACACCTGTCCTGCTGGCTGAGACTGTTGCTGGGTATGTGAACCTCTCTGACTGGCATGTGTGAGTCATATGGACACACATGTCACTCAGCAAATTTCATGCAGTGGGTTTTGTCACCCTATGTAGTACTGGCTACTATGGTGACTTCAATATTTGTTACAGATGTCACAGTGCCACTATGGATGTCTACTATCTGCTGGCATACCATTCAGCCACCCAGTTCCCTTGCATGCTCACATCCATACCATAGATACAGGTAATGACACATTCTACCCCATTCTGCAATTGATAGGTTGATTGATTTACCTTGTGGGTGGGCCAGTATTGAGGATGGTGCTGGAGGGCTGCCTATGTCAGATGCACATAGTACACTCCCTATACATGGTTGAGCACAGGTTGTGTCATGTTTGGCATCCCTTTTACTGTGTGTGCGAGTCAGAGAGAGGAGTCATTCCCTGGGTCCCTACTGTGTCAGTGCATGTACTATGCGTTGCCTCTTTGCCAAGACCAGGGCATACTCAGCACATCTCCATCTGCCTACGGGGGCAGTCTCAGGTTGTTCTTCCTCCGAGTAACTCTATGCCTATGCAGGCCTTGGCATTGGTGGTGGGCTGTGTGGCTCTACCCTGTGCTGTTCCTGCTACAGCTGTTTCCACAGGATCATATTGGGTAGCATGGCATATACCATAACAATCTGAGTACATGTAGCTGGTGAGTACTGCAAGGCTCCAACTGATGTGTCCAGGCACCGGAACTGTGACTTGAGCATCCCAAACACATGCTCTATTATAAGTCTGGTCTGTGCGTGTGCCACATTATGTTGTTCTTGTTCGGGTGTGTGTGCATTTCTGATGGGTGTCATCAGCCACGGCTCCAGTGTGTAACCAGTATCCCCCATTGGGTGACCGTAAGGGATGTCCCCAGTGGCACATCTCTGCTACTGCTGCATCAGATGCCTGATGTGGGAATCATGATAGCTTCCAGGGCAGCCAGCACACACATTCATTATAATGCCCTGGGCATCACACGACCCGGCGGTTGATGGAGGGGAGGCCCTTGCGGTTGATGTACACCCTACCCTGATCACCGGGTGGTGCTTTGATGCATATGTGCATGCAGCCTATAGCACCCACTACCTCAGGGTATTCTGCTATTTGGTGGAAGAGACTTATGTTGCTGGCCAACACCTCACGGATGTTGAGGAAATATACGTGCTCACTGGTATGTTCTGACATGGCATCCAGGAAGTGGTGGAATACACTGGATGCTGATGCTTGAGAGATTCCCATGATATCCCCAGTTGAGCTTTGGGAGGTACCTGTGGCTAGTATTCCTAGGCCTACACATACCTTGGTATCCACTGGGATGGGTTCCCCTCTGTTAGTTCGGTGTGTCAGGCATGGCCGGCACAGATCAACAATTTGCTGTAGATGGACCCTGTCCACCCTATAGTGCTCCACTATCTCCATCTCATGTAGCCCCTGGTAGGTTACCCTGGGTCTGTACACTCTTCTCCATCTCCTCTCTGTGGGTTGGGCAGCAGCATTCACATCCTCACCACCCTCAGCCTCTTGCACATGTTGTTGTATGATGCCTGCTGCAGCCCCTATCATTTTGTAGTTTTGCTTGTTAGAAGTTCCCCGCTTCTATACACCGGTGGTGTAGAGTATGGGAAAAACCAGATGAGAAGGTAAGAGCATAGTTTATAGTAGTGTTTTGGGCTGGGCTGGTCTGCTGCTTGTGTATTTGGCTGATTCTGATACATTTCACCTGCCAACTACGTTAGTTCTCCTTGATTAACTCCGTACTACTGTTTTCCCTTCCCATTGCCTTCCTGTTTAATCCCAGGGACGTGCTGTACAAACACAGTGCTCAAATGTGCACAGAGCTGCTATTTCCTGGTTTACTTTTCTTTTTTAATTTATAACCTGGTGCACTGCATGCACACCTGCTTAGGCAATGTAAAGAGTGCTAGGCAGCCTAAGACACACCCCCTTGCCTAGCTGTGCTAAGCTAGGAGAAAACCTGAGCCACAGAGCTCCAATCTGCTTGCAGTATGCCTGCCACACACCCCTATGATGTCAGCTAACTCCTTTGCTTGCAGCAAGTTATTCCTGCTCTTATTGTTGGGAGCTGACTAGCATGCTGGGGAAATCTGGGATTCGCTATCATTCTCCTCATTTGCATAGAATTGCCTGATAATGCATAGTTACATGTCGCACACTGAGCCTCCCCCTTTAGCAACCACTACTCACTGGACATGTTGTCTTCTCCTGCCTTTGACTATAATGGCAGAATAGTGATTTTAGTTAGAATGCTTATTTTAGGTTTATTTTCTTATTTTCCCCCCGATCCCATTTTTGTGCCGCTGCCCTATGCTTAAACAGCTGAGAACGGCTAAAAAAATAAATGTTGATTATATTTATTTCAACTTTATGCAATACCAATGGTCTTATACTTGGCCATTGGCATGCTTCCTGAATTATATGCACCCTTTATTGGAGCTGTCATGGCTCCATTTTGAAATTTGCAGAAATGTACTCCATTGCTGACAGAGTACATTTCTGCAGATTACGCTAGTCCTGCATGGCTGGTTACCAGCTTCCTGGATCGCAAATTCACCACATTTGCATGGATTTCTCCTGAAAATGGGGTAATTTGCATAAAGGGGCTGAGTCTGTGCAGGATTAGTGCAGGAATGCTCATGCACATCCCTACAGGCTATTCTTAGGTCGAATGGCAGACATATTGCCTGCTGGAGCTCCTGCACACTGTGCAAGGCTTGTAGAATCTGAGGTTTCATGTGGGTTGGCTATTACAGGAAGTGTTTGTGCAGAGGGGATCAAGGAGGAATTCTACAAAAGACTGCTAAGCATTGTACATAAATGCCTATGCTGGAACATTATGATAGTCATGGGAGATTTTAATGCCAAGATTGGCAGTGACAACTGAGGCTATGAGGATATCATGGGTATACAGGTCCTAGGTGAGATGAACTGCAATGGGGAGAAGCTGGCTGACATGTGTGCAACAGGAAACTTGGTCATAAGAGGGAGTTTCTTCCACCATAGAAGGATACACAAAGCAACTTGGGTATCACCAGATCACTTTACAAAGAACTGACCACATATGTATTGGGAAGACATTCTGGAGGTGTCTTCAGGATATGCTTATGAAAAGAGGTACAGATATTGCTTCCAACTGCCATCTTTTGATTGCCCTCTTGAAACTTAAACTGAAAAGGAACTGGACAGAAGAGACCAACCAAAGACATTGTTATAATGTCAGCCTCTTAAAGGACACAATAAAGCAAAATGAGTTTAAAATCACACTCTCTAATAAATTCCAACTTTTTGCAGGAATTACTGGAGGAGGAGTCCATAGATGAAAAGTGGCAAGGTGTGAAGAGAATGATCCCATCAATATGTCAAGAGATACTGGGACCCAAAACATGTATCCGCAAGGACGGGATCTCAACAGAGATAATAAAGAAGATATAGGATAGAAAGCTGAAGTAGCAGAAGTCAACAATAGCTGTACAAGAGCAGGAAAGTCAAAAGCATAAGAGAAATATTCAGATATGCAAAGAGCAGTGAGGAAGTGTATCAAAACAGACAAAAGATAATACATAAAATTACTGTCATCAGACACTGAGAATGCAACCCATAAGGGAAGCATGAAAGATCTCTATAATGCCATCAAGAATCTTTCCGTAAGATACAGCAAACCAGAAAGACCTGCAAAAAATAAAGATGGGAGGAAAATAGCAGATAAGGAAAGGCAAAAGAACAGATGGAGGGAATATTGTGAAGAGTTATTAAATAGGCCAACACTAGTAAATCCACCTGAGATACTACTAGCAGATCAGAACCTAATGATTGATTGCAGTATGCCCATAAATGAGAAAATACCCACGGCCATAAACCAGCTGAAAAATGGCAAGGCTGCTGGTCTCAACATGATCCTGGTAGATGCACTAAAAGCTGGCACAGAGATGAGTGTAGAGATGCTCCACCACCTTTTCTGTAAGATTTGAGAAGAACAAGTTCCAACAGATTGATAGGAGGGCTACATCATTAAACTTCCCAAGAAAGGTGACTTCAGTTTTTTTTTTTTCCAATTATAGGGGGATAATGTTGTTGTCCATACCAGGAAAGGTTTTCAATAAAGTTCTCTTGAACAGAATGAGAGATGCGGTTGATCCCCAGCTCTGAGACCAGCAAGCCAGTTTTTGCAAGGACAGATCCTGCACAGAACAAATTGCAAATACTGTGCATCATCTTGGAGCAGTTATGGGAGTGGAACTCACCCCTCTGTGAATTTTATAAACTACGAGAAGGCCTTTGACAATGTAGACAGACAGACTCTGTGAAAGATGTTGAGACACTATGGGGTACCCGAGAAGCTTACTAACATAATTAGGAACTCATATGAAGGGATGACATACAGGGAGATTCATGGCAAACAGCTTACAGCTGCCTTTAAGGTGCAAGCAGGAGTGAGGCAAGGATGCCTGTTGTCATCTTTCCTGTTCCTCCTTGCAAAGGACTGGATAATGAAGACATCTGCTGCTCATAAACAAAATGGCATCCAGTGGGCACCCTGAACTCAACTAGACTATCTTGATTTCACCAATGATCAGGCCCTCCTACCCCACACCTATCAACAGATGCAGAAAAAGACAAAGACTGTGGCAGAGAATTCTGTTTGATTAAGCCTCAACATTCATAGAGGAAAGAGCAAGGTATTAAAAGATAATAACAAGAACACCATCTACAATTACTTTAGTGGGAAATGTGCTAGAGGAAGTGGATAGATTTTCATATCTGGGCATATTTGACAGGCTTGGACGCATTGATGCAGATGTTAGAGTCTGGATTGGAAAAGCAAAAGTGGCTTTCCAGCAGTTCCAGAAGGTTTGAAGATCTACTAACCTCTCAACACACATCAAGACCAGGATCTTTAGCACCAAGGTGAAGCCAGTCCTGTGGTATGGAGCTGAAACCTGGACAACCACAACTACCACAACGAGAAGGGTACAGACATTTGTCAAAACATGTCTAAGGAAGATCCTCCACATCCATTGGCTGAAAACAATAAGTAATGAGGACCTTTGGAGTCAAGCACAGCAAAACCCTGTAGAAGTAAAGATACTCAAGAAATGGTGGCAATGGATTGGGCACACCTTAGGAAAGCTGACATCCAGCACAACAAGACAAGCTCTCCCTTGGAGTCCACAAGGAAAAAGAAAGAGAAGCAAGCTAAGCAATACATGGTGGCATAATCTGGATGTGGACATGAAGAGAATGGGTCACTCTTGGGGACAACTGGAAAAACTGGCCCAGGAACTGGGCTGGAGAGTGGTCATATGTGGCCTATGCCCCAAATGGGGCCTAAGGCATAAGCAAGTAAGGTAATAATAAAAGTGTAATACTGCCACAGTCTAGGTTGTTTTGGACTAAAGCTCTGACTGTGACATGGGTGACCTATCCTCAATTAGTGGCACAAATGTTAGAGAAGCTGTTGAGGTGGAAGAGAGTAACCAAAGCCAGTTCACACATGTTAAAGAAGGGATAGGGTATCCAATCTGGAAAAATGCTGCTACCTACTGAAAAACAGAAGAATGTAGAATGTAGTGCTATGGTCTGGGGCCATATGCATGGCAATACCAAGACTTGTGCTCATGGCAGCCTCTGTTATATGAGCATGTGGGAATGTTTGTGCCTGCTCTAGGAGTGACAGTAGATCCTTGTGCACACGTGACATGCTTGCTGCCAGAAGGAGGGGTTAGGACCATAAATCTGCGATGGTGAGTGCATAAATTAGTTACCAAAAACATGAGAGAGAGTCATAAAAGAAATAAAAAAATCCATGATGGCCACCACAGTGACATCATCCACTCCTCACTACTGACTCTTCTTCTTGTAAGGAAATAAACAGGTGCAATCAAAAAAGAGAAGTTGGTAGCAGTTTGTCTGGAATGAAGAAAAGCAAAAAAGAATATACAGTGTAAAATGTAGTTAAAATTATAATATTTTTCAAAGCCTTGTATCTGCACCATTTTGGAAATATAATACAGCACAAATCAATAATTATCAGTGCAGGCAGCTAGCAAAGTTACAAAAATCAGTAAGTGAAGTTAGAAAGATAAAAACATAGCCATCGATTTTGAGCATGGAAGTGAAGGAATGCAATGTTAGTAAACAGGCTTAATGTGGTAGTATAGTCACCTCAAAGTTTTATTCTCCCTTATTTGTCAAACCATATTTACGAAATACAGGTTTAATGACTTGTGCCTTCAATCACTGAGGAGACTGAAATCTAAATGTATTTTCATGCAATAGTGTTGCTTACATTCTGCATTTTGAACTTTATCTATGTTGCCATTTTAGAAGGCATATTATAAAAAGAGGAAATGAAGGAAATCAAGCAAAGTATTTTGGTAGAGCTTGAAACTTAAATATGTTATATGGAAATATTGTAATATCCTCCTTTCAGATTTTTAAATTCTTATGTATGTGGTACATATATGAAGAGGATGAAGAATGGAAAGGCTGTTGGCCCAGATGACATCCCAATGGAAGCATGGAGGTGCTTAGGAGGAATGGCAGTGGAATTTTTAACTAGATTGTTTAATTAAATTTTGGAAAGTCAGCGGATGCCTGAGGAGTGGAGAAAAAGTGTTTTGGTACCTATCTTTAAGAATAAGGGTGATGTGCAGAGCTGCAGTAACTACAGAGGGATACAATTGATCAGTCACAGCTTGAAGTTATGGGAGAGAGTAGTAGAAGCTAGGTTAAGAAGGGAGGTGATGATTAGTGATCAGCAGTATGGTTTCATGCCAGGAAAGAGCACTACAGATGCAATGTTTGCTCTGAGAGTGTTGTTGGAGAAATACAGAGAAGGTCAGAAGGAGTTGTATTGTGTCTTTGTAGACTTAGAGAAAGCTTATGACAGGGTGCCTAGAGAAGAGTTGTGGTATTGTATGAGGAAGTCGGGAGTGGCAGAGAAGTATGTAAGAGTGGTACAGGATATGTACGAGGGTAGTGTGACAGTGGTGAGGACTGCAGTGGGACTGACAGATCCATTTAAAGTGGAGGTGGGATTACATCAAGGATCAGCTCTGAGTCCTTTCTTATCTGCAGTGGTGATGGACAGGTTGACAGATGAGATCAGACAAGAGGCCCCGTGGACTATGATGTTTGCAGATGACATTGTGATCTGTAGTGAGAGTAGGAATCAGGTTGAGGAGACCCTGGAGAGGTGGAGATATGCTCTAGAGAGGAGAGGAATGAAGGTCAGCAGGGCTAAGACAAAATATATGTGTGTGAATGAGAGGGAGGATAGAGGAATGATGAGGATGCAGGGAGTAGAGTTGGTAAAAGTGGACGAGTTTAAGTACTTGGGATCAACAGTTCAGAGTAATGGTGAATGTGGAAGAGAGGTGAAGAAGAGAGTACAGGCAGGGTGGAATGGGTGGAGAAGAGTGTCAGGAGTGATTTGTGACAGACGGGTACCAGTAAGAGTGAAAGGGAAGGTCTACAAGACAGTAGTGAGACCAGCTATATTATATGGGTTGGAGATAGTGGCATTGACAAAAAGGCAGGAGTCAGAGCTGGATATGGCAGAGTTAAAGATGTTAAGATTTACATTCGGTGTGACTAGGATGGATAGGATTAGGAATCAGTATATTAGAGGGTCAGCTCATGTTGGATTGTTTGGAGACAAAGCAAGAGAGACGAGATTGCATTGGTCTGGACATGTGCTGAGGAGGGATGATGGGTATATTGGGAAAAAGATGCTAAGGATGGAGCTGCCAGGTAAGAGGAAAAGAGGAAGGCCTAAGATAAGGTTTATGGACGTGGTGAGAGAGGACATGCAGGTGGTTGGTGTGACAGAGCAAGATGCAGATAATAGGAAGAAATGGAAAGAGATGATCCGCCGTGGTGACCCCTAACGGGAAAAGCCGAACGATGATGATGATGTATGTGGTACATAATCAAACATGTAAACATTTACTTAAATCACTCACAGATGAGATTTAATGCCCTCTGTGTAAATGTAACTTATGATGAAATGTTCACAGCATTTATGCCCAAGAAGATGCATATAAATACTGTAGTAATATACTATAAGGGACCTTCTACATAATTTTATATAACTTTGTGTCAGTAAGCTTGGTAACATTTAATATCCTTCCTGAAACTACAGCATAACCATTACTTTAAATACTCCACAAAAGTGTTACTCATCATCATAGGTCACTCCTAGGCTGTTGACTTAGTCAGCTATTTGTAGCCTAACCACGCAATCCCATACTGGATTTATTAAATTAATGCCAGACAGCAAATTGGATGAATTACTTTGGACCTATTTATATATTCTTTTCAGAATGGCCTGAGGGTCCAGTCCAGGGGTGTAGTTACATTTACCCATCCAATCATCTAGGTTGTACTTACAAGTGAACCAGCAACTACTATACTTTACATACGTGGAAGGTCTATTCCATAAAACAGGCATGCCCTGTGATAGGCAATTGCTACCCCAGCATGTTTTATTTATACTGATGTGGAAGTTTATTTTTCTTAGGTAGGTGTTTATGGTGTTATTAGTTTTGTAAATGAGAAGGAGGTTGCATAGGACTGGATTTTTCAAGGCTCTGTAGGCTAGGCAGAAGTCCCGTTTTAGAAGTCAATGTCACATGGAAAAGAGCCGAGGGCACTTTAAGGTAGTCAGGTAGCTGAAGGTGGGCATGCCCTTGGATCTCTCAAGCTAGTTCTTGTGCTTGGATGAATATGCACAAAGCAAGGTATTATGCTCTTTAACTAGTCTGACTAGGGAGGAGTGGAGAGGTGATGACCATTTTAGATCTAGGAATTATACCCCTGGTGATCAGCCTGACTAAATAAAAGGACTTCCTAATGACAGTGATAATGTGTTAATGTATAGTTTAGTGTTAATGATAGTGTCCAGGTGTCCAAGAACTGAATTAATTTTACATGATAGGATCATGGGTGCTGAGTTTGACAAAGGACACAGTGTTACATTTCTTGGCATTTAGTCTGAGAGTGTGGTCTAAGCTGCACTTGTCATTGCACATTCGGCCCTCCTGGAGAATCTGGAGGTCAGTTGGGGTATTTAAGACAACTACAGTTTGCAATCATCAGAAAGCATTATCAGCCACAGCCATAGGCCCTTGGTGTCAGAGCTTGCTTTAAGTGAGTTCTTCATATCATAAAATATGATTTACATTCCATATGAAGAATTTGGTTGTCATTAATTGATTATAAATAAGTTGTAAATATGTGAAATAGTTTTTTGTCTCATATACTTGAAAATATTTTTGGTATGTGTTTAAGAATGTATAGTTAAAAAGTGAAATTCTGTGCATCACATAAATATGCAAACTAATGCATTTCAGAATTATACTCAGTGATAATGTGGGAGAGCACATTCTTTTACTGACAAGATATTGGAGCCAATTAAGTACACTTTGCAAGAATCTTGCTTCCAGTCCAAAAAGCTATGATGTGTCCTTTGTAAATGTTTTTTCTCTCCTTTCTCTACAGATAGATATTCCTTAACTTTGTTATAAGACATTAGAATACTAGTCAGTGAGTTTTCAATACTAATCTTGTCACCAAAGATTAAAAATAAAAAGTTAATTAAATTAGATATTTGTAGGTATATTTTGAAAGAATAATGTATCTAAATGACATATCCTACTAAATATGACCACTGATGTTCAATTATTTACAAGTCAATCTTTTCTCAAAAACGTTAATTAAACATACAACATACAGGCAAGGAGCTGTTAGGAAAGGTTAATCAGGTTCCTATGTATTAAAACTGTGCAAATAAAACAAACTAGAATATTTATGAGTCATAAATATCTAGATCTAATGTGCTTCTGTGTTGCTAATAAGAAAGGAATAGTTCCAATCTGATTTAGAGCAGCATATGAAGAAGGATACATATTTTAAGAATCAGTCTCCTAGATGTATCTTTGATTACTTAAATCATTGAAAAACAGCCATCACTTTTTTATCTTGCATGACAGAGGTAATAATAAGAGTGCATATTTAAGACAGCAAAAGTTGTGAACAAAAAATGTATATGTAGGCTCAAACTTTGACAACAATCATATATGTTTTAACCAAATATATAACTTTGTAGTCTTTTTATCTACAAATATTTTCAGTAGCCATCTCTGTTTGCAGATCCTAAACAAAATGCATTTTTGAACCATGCAAATTGGAATTACAGTACATGTAACCATCACTTTCAGAGAAACAAATGAACTTTTAGTATGATTTTCATCTAGTGTGGTCTTAAGAAGGTTGTTAATGCTTTTTTTATAATAGTTAATACTCAGCAGTTAAATATTTATACTCCAAATTTTTTAGATGCATATCTGTTAACATTGACTAGTGAGAAGATGGTTGCTTGCTGTGTGATTTATACACACTGTATTTGATAGTACTGCTAAGAAGATATTACTAAATAATAAGTAAAATTACAGCTATACAACAGCAGTAACTAAGACATGGACTAACCTCAAATAAAGAGCTTATTTTATTTAATTTTATCTGGTGATTTGTCCTTGCTGTCTATTGACTGTGGCACCCCTGTCAATTGTCCATTCCTTTCCCATCACTGGGGCAATACGCAACCCTAGTTGCACACACATGGCAAGGTGACTGGGAGGTGCATGTAATCAGCCATCAATGGATACTGTTCCCCAACTTCCACAATGGGCATTTCCTCCAAGCAGCATTGCCCTGTCCCTCAGCTCATAGCATGAGTGGCAGTCCCTCCATTCACTGATAAGGAGATCACACCACTTATGTGTCCCCAAGTGCACAGTAGTCACTCTCATCCCTGGGAGAGCCAATTGGAGCATACCTCTTCATTCCTCTTCGTTGTGACTTATCCTCCAGTGCTGGGAATGCTAACTGAATCATGCTTTCCTGGATAACAGTCATTGTCCCACATTGTTGTACCACAGAACCAGGTAGATACTATTTTTATTAGAATCTAAGGCACATAAAACATAGAGAATACCAGTCAAGTGATGCATTGTGAGAACTAGCTTTACATAAAGTCTGGAACAATCATAGTTTTACAGCATTAATTTTGAACAGGTTCAAATGCTTTATTTGAAAAAAAAATGTATATAAAATATAAAACCTGGAGAAACATCCTGTGAATCTGATGACTAACAAAACTAGGTAATTTTCAGGAAATTAAATAATTAACAAACAGACACAAAATGCATTATATTGAAAGTGATGTGAAATAAAAATTATGAAATATTATCCAGGTTAAAATAAGGAAGAATAAGGTTGACTTTTCTGTGTGATCTGGTATTTCCATAGTGCATTGATTCATGATTTGATGAACATTTCTTTCCAAAGCAATCTGACTTTTGATTAACCCCTCTGCTATTTAGAAGACCACTGCAGTTATGAAGTAGCTTCTTCATCCAAAATAAAATAAACTCAAAATGAGTTATATAAAGTATGGGGCTATATTATGTACAACCTCCCAATATGGTGGATGAATGGTTGCAGACAGAGCAAATCCAATTAAAAGTTTGTTTAACTGCACTTTGTTATCTAGTGATTCTGACAGGGAACAGTGGATTCAACATGTTGGTTGGATTAAAGAAGGTCTAGATGAGTATTTAGGGGAGTCATCATTGATCTAATTGTGAAATGCAGCTCTTAAAGCAGTTACTAATAATAAACTAATTTCACTCTTGCACTGTCAGTAATAATTTAAATCAAATTCTGAATAAAAAGCATATATTTCAAATATTCATTGTAATGCCATAGACAGAAACATTTTCATTATGAAATTGTCTTATCTCTTTCTTCTTAAAGGACAACTATAGCTAAATGGTAAAGCATGTTTTTCATTTGATGATGCTTTGCAGTAACAGTGCCATTGCCTCATTCTGGAAGGATAGTAATATTCTATAATTTGGTATGCTGAAAGGTTGCTCGAGAAGGCCTGCCATGCCATGTGAGTCTGTTTCGCATTTAATATTTTTTGCCTCCATAATGGAGAAACAGAATAGACTGCAAAGAAGAAAATTAATTTACTCATTCTCAGATAACCTTCTTAATGGATTTCATTCCTGTGGGTGAAGTGGGGTTATCCCTGTACTCAAATAAATAGTGAATGGTGTGCAAACTCAACCCATGATCCACACACTCATTCATTTATGGCATGCTGATCTGTCTGTAATTTCGAAGAATGTGGAGTTAACTATGATACACCTTCTGTGATGTGGCACAAAACCAGATCACCTTGTGAAATTGCAAGGGGACATATAGAGGATATGCATACCATTTACAGAAGGCACCCCAGATGAGAAGTGAACTTGAGAACCAAGCACTCTGAGGCAGCAATGTTAACTGCTGTACAAATGTGGCACCCATTATAAGAATATTTACTGTAGTATGTCTAAGTAATCCCTTGCACTGAAAGTAGTTCTCTCTTATATTGTAATTTAGGTTACATTTAAAACTATGTTTACAGACATAGCTTGATTAGTCTTGATATTCAGATTCAGCTGCAGTTTGAAATAAAATTTTACAGCTGAGTGTATTAAAAGTAATCTGTTATTGGTATCATACATAAGAAAGATTAACTACAGTTAGTATCCAGGTATATTCTTTTTCCTGATCCCACAGCTAGGGTTAGTGTCCTGCTTAATCACTTTATTTAATAAGCCTAGTAAAAATCTGAGTTAGATCTCCATACCTCTCAACTGTGCAGATTCTTGCAGAGTGCCCAGATTTTTGAGTCATATTTTTGGTCTGTTTCTCATAAATTGTGGTTTTCTGGCAAATCACTGGCAAATCATTGAGGACTGAAGTCAGAAAATAATGGCACACATTTAAGTTTCAGACTAAAGTCCTTCACAAAATTCATGCTAATGCATAGCCTGTCATTCTATC
The DNA here is from genome assembly GCF_019279795.1 of Protopterus annectens. NCBI lineage: Eukaryota > Metazoa > Chordata > Ceratodontiformes > Protopteridae > Protopterus > Protopterus annectens. The sequence goes on along the minus strand of NC_056734.1, from coordinate 938,349,490 downwards.
TACTTTCTAAGTGTGTAAGAGCAATATTTAAACAGTATCAAAGTAACCACGAAGATACGATGTTCCACCAAAAGTTTTATTAACAACAAGGCACAGACTAAAACCAACACTGACCTAGGTTTCGTCCTGTTTTTTGTCAACAGGACGAAACCTAGGTCAGTGTTGGTTTTAGTCTGTGCCTTGTTGTTAATAAAACTTTTGGTGGAACATCGTATCTTCGTGGTTACTTTGATATTGTTGGACCGGTTACCTAGAATATTTAAACAGTGTCCCTGTTTTTAGGCCTTTGTCCCACCATTATTCGTGCCTTTGTCCAGATTTTTCGCTATAACAGGTTGAGAGGTATGATCTACCCTTCTGGCCTATATGACATCACAGATAATACGGCAAATACAGAAGAGAATGTAGCATTTCATTATACAGCCAGAAACATGCAGGAGTAATGTTTTACATTACATTTTCTCAATCGTGTGATACTTATAGCTAGATTAATAGAAGGAAAAAGACCTTTAATGTGCCAAGGATATATTTACATTCTAGTGGCATTGTCTTTTCAGAATGACACATTTTTCTTTTTTAGCAGACCACTGTAATTCTGCATACTTTTGAGCCTACCGCCCCCTCTCTCACATAGAACTCACAGCAAACTCCTACATTGACCCAATCCAAAGCCATCAAAATCCATGGATTTTAGTAGGGAAGTGAACAGAAGTAGATTGCCAGGCCTTTTCTTCCATATCAAACACACATGCACACATGCACACACACAAAAACCTATAGGCAATGCAGAAATTGCCAATCTAGCTACTGTATGTCTTAGGTTACACTTTTTCAAATATGTGCTTTATCTTATACTTGGGAATTGAGGTTATTTTAACACAGTAATGCAACAAAAGCATTAAAATGTAAGAAGTGATCTCAACATATTAAAAATGAAATATTTAACATATTATGTTCTACACATAATATTTACCAACCTGAGGTAAAATAATTGTTTCCTGGAGTAACTTAAAAAAACAGTTGTTGACTTGGGTAACTTATATAACTATAAAGACATCAGCAGAAATAAAATGCGTATAAATGTTCACATTTTTTGCCATTTAACAGTAGATTTCTATATTTGATATGACATGATAAAATTGTACAGAGTATAATGTTGCAGATAGTATTAACTAAATCATAAATAAAATAGTAGATGCAGAATAAAACAAATCTGATCTTCTAGGTTTGATATTTGTTTCCTTCCCTATAATAAAGAATAGCAATGGTTTAAATTAGCAAAAAGTATCTGCTGTCCTTTCTAAGGTGTTCTGCTGTCTCTTCAGTAAAAGGCACACCGTCAGTTAATTTCTGGATGTCACAGAAAACCATTTGTAGGTTTGGTTGTTGATCTCAAGGTGAGTTGCTCATAAGACACAAAGCTATTCTCTTTATCTCTTTCTAAGTATTTGTTTTATTGCTAGCAAAAGTTATAAGGAGAGACCTAACCCAAAGAATGCACTTGTTGCATGAAGCATATACCAGAACACAGAAAATTCCCAAAGTGACATTTATTTTTACCAATCAAATAATCCATTAAGAGGCATCATGTATACTTAGGATGCATTAAGTACTTGGCTTGTATTTGCAGTGTTTTTCCCAAGCTCCAGCCCCAGGTCTCTTTCTGTATGTTTCAAGCTTCATTTTCTCACTTCTGTCATTGCTCCAGTTCACAACTTTATAGGTATTCTTTTTTATGCTTAAATGTTTTATTGATTTTACAAAATGCATGTAATTTCATAACTTTGCAACATAAAACATAATCTACACAGATTAACAACTATATACAGTCAACAACTACAAAATATTAAAAAAAAATATTTACAAAGGTGTCTAAGTTTAAAAGATATAACACATTTTTACATTTAAAATTTCATTTCATGAGGTATTACAGTCATCTCTCTCCATTATTTAATTCACTTTCTTCCATGAGTTGTAATTAGATATGGTTCTTTCTATTCTCATTCTAATGGTTTTCATTTCCATTCATGATACATCCAATATAATGTTTCTGCATTCTTTAAGTGTGGGCGAAGTCTCACTTTTCCAATTGGGTGTAATGGTTTTGCATGCTATAGCCAGTAGTGTCCATTTATTCTAGCAACACATTGGGATATGGGAGCATTAAACAAAATCAAAGATTCTGACAAATGGAAATTGTCATTTAAAACTATTTACAAGAAAAAATTTACTTTAGCCCAAAATGGTTTAGGTAAATGACAATCATAAAACATATGCCTCCAATCTGTTTTCAAGTTCCTTTTACATCTCCAACATCCTATATTTTGATTAAACATTATTTCCATTATATGTGGTATTATAAAGGACCTATGAATAAATTTCCATGTGAACACTTTCTATTGCAATGAAAAGATGCTTGCTTTGTGGAGAGAATTATTAATTTCTTGTCATTGTCATTTGGAATTAGATTATTTGTTGCTTTATAGTAGTCCTAAAGATTATCTGTATGATATTATTTTGTTTGCTTAATTATTTTATAGATGTGTGATAAGTAACCTTTTCCATGAACAGCTTGTGTTGTTGAAAAGACCAACCCCTGGATTCAATAAACTCCATGCAGAAATAGTGCTATTCCTGCACAGAGTGAACTGTGTCCATGTAGCATTAGCATTAAGCACACCTTGCATATTTATGAAGGTGTGTTGCTGATAAGGCTAAACGGACATGAAGAGTACTGAGTGCAGGGGGCGTGTTTAAGTAGTGAACATATGATATGCCCTCTGCACTCAGAAAGTGTCGTACGGCACTTTTGAAAAGCATTTCAGTGTCCACGGACACTGAACTGAAATAAAATTGAGTATTTCAGTGTCCACGGATGCTGAAATAGATAGGGGAGCAAGAAACAATGCAGAGGGTACCGCCTGCATTGTAAAAGTGCCATACGGCCATAGCTGTCCGCTGTACAAGTTTATGCAGAACCCCCAGATGCCTGCCTCCCATACATCTCATCCTCCCAGAGCAATAAAGCAGTACAAAGCCATAAATAATGAGGGGACAAAGCCACAAAAATAGGAATACATTTTAAATATTACACTGACAAACCTGAAAGCTGATAGAATAAAAGGTTTGCAGTAGCACAAACTTCCTGCAGGGTATGAAGAAACACAAATATCTGCCATGTGAAAGCACTGTAAGGCCATAGCCATTAACTGTACAGGTTTTGTCAGAATGCCCACATGCCTGCCTCATGTACTTCTCACCCACCTAGAGCAATAAATCAGTACAAAGCCATAAATAATGGGGGGGGGGGCCAAAGCCACAAAAATAGGGACACATTTTAAATATTGTACTGACAAACCCAAAAGCTGATAGAATAAAAGGTTTGCAGTAGCACAGAGGTCCTGTAGGATATGAAAACTGAAACACAAATGTCTGCCATGTGGAAGCACTGTACGGCCATAGCTGTTAACTGTACAGGTGTCTGCAGAATGTTCAGATGCTTGCCTCACATACTTCTCACCCTCCTTGAGCAATAAAGTAGTACAAAGCCATAAATAATGTGGGGACAGAGACACAAAAATAGGGACATGTTTTAAATATTGCACTGACAAACCTGGAAAGCTGATAGAATAAAAAGTTGGGTATGAAGACTGAAACACAAATGTCTGCCATCTGAAAGTGCCATATGGGCAAAGCCTTCAACTGTACAGGTGTCTACAGAATGCCCAGATGCCTACCTCACATACCTCTCAACCTCCTAGAGTAACAAAGCTATACAAGGCCATAAATAAAAATATTTTTTTCCATACCAAGGTATGTTTAAGTATAGCTGAGCGGGTGTCCATGTTATGGCCCTCTGCCCAGCATTGCTTAAACACCCCAGAGGAGCTAAATATAAATATACAGCTAAAATCCTAACATGGTGATAGCGTAGTAGTTAGAGTCCTGGCTTTGTATGCAGGTGTTCAAGTACCAAAACAGATACTTTATTTTTACATAGGAAAGCAGTGTTAACATTTTTTTTTTTTTTGCAAATGGTGTAATAAGTTAAATTTGTTAACCAGGGCAATGTAGCTGGTCTAAAATGGAAGTGTGAGTGCATATAACATGTGAAAACACCCATGTATGCACAAGTGTCCCATACAGTATAGTCCCACCCCTTGGTAATGTAATGAAAGCACATAGAGGGATGACATGTAAAGTAAGTCATGTACACTTACTAAATTAAGCCATTATTCTAATATTTTTTAAAATTAAAAGTGAGCAATGGTTAGCAGTTCTCAGCTATGCTTAGCGAGTTTAAGCAATGCTTAGACATGAATGTTAAGCAGCAGTCAACTCAGCTAAGTGGATTTGTGCACTGTTATGCAGTGCTCAACAATTTCCCCTTTATGCATTCCTAAAATTAGCTTACCGGGTTTGCATATCGCTAAACTGTGCTCAACATTTTCAAAGTCGACCAATGATGGCAAAGGGTGGGAATATGGCTTATTTAAACTGCACAGGTGGGAACACAGCCAGTATTTGTTATATTTCATCCTGTGCAGGAACCATGGCTGGCATAGGTGAGGGGTTCACACTTTATGTTGCAGCGCTGGGGCATCTTGGTGTCCAGGGTCATGGCTGGACTCCTTGTAAGTAATCATGACAAGAGACTGCTGCAGGGACAGTACCAGGGCTCACAATATAAAGCGGAGGCCTGGGACCATCTCTCCCATGATCTCACCAGTGCTCCATCAGTTTGTAAGTATCACAGATATAGGTGTACCAAATTCTAGCCTGAGGATGTGATAGACAGGTATGCATAATGTTTGTTTTTCTCCTCTACAGCGGCAGCAGAGAGGGCTAGTAACATTGAAGCCCATGCCAACAGACTGATGAGGCTGCACTCACAGGCTGGTGAGTAAAAATCTATTTTGGAGTATATTGTGAAAATAACTAAGGAGTACATTGTGTACTGCTAGTAGGTATACTGCTACTGTGTTAATTGAATATATAAAGTCTGTCCAACTAATATTGATCTGAAATAAACATCTATAACACAAACTATTGTGTTTACTCTGGTATGTTGTTGTAGACATTTAGTGGAGCCATATAACAAGATATAAATGCCCTGTCTAAACCTTTGCTTTCCAGATTGTACTAATCCAAAGTATTAATGCACAGTACACTATCTGTCATGCATGCATCACAGGATTACAAGCTTAGACTGTCTAACCAAGAGACTAATAGGCAGAAACCAGGGAAACAAACAACAGCAGTTCTCTAGTAGCTCAGTGTGATGAGAAATAGCTATGTTGTTATTTTGCACAGCCAGACATGGTTCGAATCCAAGGAGTGGTACTAAGATGTGTGCATATCTACACACAAGGAATCAGGAATATATGTAAAAACAATCAGGTAGTGTTAACAGATATTTTCTCCACAGGTTTTACAGGTAAGGAAATGTTGGTAGTAGTTGTTTGAAGGGTATACTAATAAACTGTGCACAACTGTTCAACTGTCCCATCACATGCCTGCAGATGACAGCAGGATAGGTACATACAACATGCACACTTCCCAATACATGTTTCTCAAGTGTAACACTGTCATGGCTAGTGGTCAATGCTGCCAATAACCCTGGACACAGCTAGAAAACCAGCTGAAGTATGTTAGCAGTACACTCACATAACAGTAGTTCAGGGTACCCCTTCTGTGCCAGATATGTAACCCTGACATGTATGAGTCCCCTCTATTCATGTAACCAGAGTTGTCACAGTTTACCCCATACCATTCCAGGCTGACAGTTTAATGGGTATGTTTCTGCTATAGATGATATGGGACATAGGTAGATGTAAAGTGAGGGCAGACCCATAGAGTATTGAGCAGTACTGTTGTGGAAAATAGAAGCATAAACAGTTGTTAATGGACTTTTTGTCTCTCCCCCACCTCTTATCTGGATCAATACTATAATTCATATACTATGGGTATGTTGTTCTCCAAACCTAATGTTGGGACTTGTGTTCTGTTATTGTTCATATATTTGACTGGTTGCATGTTAACATACCTTGTTCAAATACCATAGTTGGTGGGCTGCTGCCATTAATGTTACTGGCATGCTGTTATGATGCATACTGTTGTTCCATTTATGCATGTGTTCTGTTTGCTATGCAACCATTTCAAATCTGCTTTTTGGGGTTAATTGGAATACCTATGCATGCTGTTAAAACTAATCTTGAAATGTGTTGTTTATGACTAACCAACATATTCTGTAAAACCTCAACACCATAGCATGTTTGGGAAGGCAGATCCCAGCGGATCCACTTGTCCCACCTCATCTGGCCATGGAACCAGGCTGCAGCACATCTGGTACCCAACCTGCAACTTCCTCGTCCATTGGTCCTGCACCACCTTCGGGTAGAACTGCCTCAGGGAACTGGTTCTGTCCCCCCTAGGAGTGTCATCCATAGTCAGTTCCAGGGTATGGTGTGCAGCATCATCTGAACAGAATTGGATGACCGGCTGCATCAGACGGAGAGCTGTCTGGTGCACCTTGAGGTGCAGACTGCCCCTCCTGTCCAGCCCCTAGCACAGTCACCTTCAGGGCCATGAAGGTGCAGTGGTGACTGCCCATGGGTGGGGATCTCAGTCCCACTGTGTCCATTAGGGGGTTCATGGGCTTTGGAATCCCAACCACCCTCCCCGTGAAACGTGTTTACCCCCCTCACCCCTTCATGTGTCATATACCGCCCCTGTCCACTGTCTTGTCTGTCTTGTCTGTCTGGAAATGCAACCAATCCTACCCAACCTACCTCCCCAAAGATACCTACAGCCCTTCCCCAACATCCCACTCTCAGCTTAAAAAAAGGGCATCTGTCCTGCAAAAAAAACATTGCCCTATACATATCTCTACATTTAGCACCCATGTACAGTAAAACTAATCAATCTACCCACAGATTATTCTGTAAATGTCTGTTGCTAACACCCCTCCCTGTGGGGTGTAAGGCTGTAAATTCCAAATTAAATGCATTATTCACAGCTGTTGCTGCAGAAGAAATGTAGAACTATGGTCATTTCCACCACCCATCCTGCACGTCCCTAGCTGCTTTTCCTAATGTTTTACACCCTGCTTGCCACCATTTCACTACTTTCCTATCAACTTTTTTCTTTTCTTTAATTAAAATTAGTGTGGGTGTAAGCAGGAGTAAGCGGTGCTAAGTGAAGCTAAGAGGGCTTAACTGTCTGTTAGCTCCAAGCAAAATGGCACAAACCCACTTAACTGCGTAAAATTGCCTTAATCACCCTGTCTCTATCAGCCCTTGTTATGCCCATCAACAAAATAATCAGCCCTGCCAAGTCACGAATACAGGATGCTGTGCACTGCAATCACAGTAAGGTACCACTACACCACCTGAGCTGTGGAAATTGATGATGCTTTACAAACATATCATGCATTTTGGTCATTTAACATTAATGAAAAAAGTCATCACTTCCAAGTCTGTAAAACAGGACCCTGCACACTACAATCACAGTAACATACCTCTACACCATCTGAGTTGTAGGAACTTGCATTGTTTTAACAAACATATCATGCACGACAGTCATTTAACATAAAGGAAAATTATATATCCATAGTACTCTTATATACATATATATGTATATATAGATACCAATATATATATATATATATATATATATATATATATACACACATACATATATATATATATATATATATATATATATATATATATATATATTCATACACACACACACACACACACACACACACACACACACACACACACACACACACACACACACACACACACACACACACACACACACATATATATATATATATATATATATATATATATATATATATATATATATATATATATATATATATATATATATATATAGCCAACCTCTTACCACAAGACATTTGCAAAAAGCCCAACATAGTGTGAGGATAAAGGTCAAACAATAGTGACATTCTTGAAAAATGGTTGTCATGCGCATAGAAGTCTGCTAGAGGGGCATGGTTTGCTTTCACATGCAATTCCAGATATATTTCATGTCTGAAACACAAATTAGTGTCATTATTTACCAATGTGAATGCTCACATCATCCCAGTGATTTGTCAGAAACCCACAACTGTTATGGACAACAGACCAAACATATGAGCCATGCATCTGGACAATGTCTAGACATCTGGACAGTGGAGATGTATGACTACAGTCATGAAACAGAATAGAAAAACCCATGACAGATGCAAATCATGTCACCCAGCACCTTTTGAACCACAGTAAGGCCAACACGACACCACCCTGACTCAGCTATGGGGAATTACCCATGTACACCCAAATATACCATGCACTACAGAGATGTAACTGTAGTGGAAAGCAGATATTGGTGCAAAAATGTCCACCCACAACTATATGCACCATAGTCACAGCAACATACCCATACGCCAGATGAACTGTAGAGTAGAATGACTGTTTGAACAGACATATCCTGATTGCCAGTCACACACTACACCAACATATACTGGCCCAACTCACAGTCTACTTGGAACCCTGAGGTATTGCAGGACATTTCTCAGTCTGCTCCTACAAACATATACACCTGATCAACCACCAGCAACTGTAGCAGCATGCACAGTCAGATAGAAAAAGGATCTATGACACTCACATCTGCCACGTTCCCTACTCACCCCAACAAACATTTACACACAATACAGCTGCACAATCTTGGCAGTTTGCTAACAATGGCCAGACATACATTGCTCTCATATGTACAGGTTACCGTAGAATATCCAGGGTGTGGAACCATATTCATGTCCACTACTGCATATCACTTCCAGGAGTCTGCTAAGTCACCGGGATGATACCTGGAGTGTAGTCACTAAATAATGATATACCATACCTCTGAACCTCTTACTGCAAGACATCTGGACAAAGTATGACATACTTGGGGGCCAGGGGCCAGAACGAGGGGCATTTACTTATTTATTTATTTATTTAAGTTTGATAACCATGGAAGTCCACTGGGTCAAAAAGAGCCATTTTCGGTGGAGGCCCAGGAAGAAAAACTCCACAATAATTCCAAGTTATATTTCACATATTACAAAAGGACATAGTTCATACAGCTAATTAAAGATTTATAGATAAGCTCCATGATATTTGCAATTGGCTTGTCACAATGTTACAAAAATGAAAGACATAATTCAATACTGAAATTTCAACATTTACATAAAGTTAATATTTTTGTTATAAACTCAAATGTAGGTTTAACATTTCAAAACATATAGCTACTAACAATTAGTAGGTTAGGAAAATATGCATGGAGAGGGTAATAGTATATTTGAGATTGGAGAGTTTAGTACAATAGATATCTGAGAGAAAATTCCTTTTTGTAGGGGAGAGATTGTTTTGGGTGGGATGAAGTAATAGTAGAGGTAGTTGTATGAGTCAGTGCAAGGTGGAATGCGGGGGGGGGTTAAGTTAGAGTATAGCAAGGGCATTCCCATTTGGAAGAAAGATGACAGAGTAGCTGAGATTTGAAATTTGTAGGTTGCATATGTGTGTGGGGAGAGAGTTCCACTGTTTATCTAAGGAGTGAGACAGACATAGATGGCTAAGAGGTTGTGCAGGTCTGTGGACCTGAAGGAGATTTTGTTTTTTGGATCTGAGTGAGCGGTTGGAAATGTAAGGTTTTAGGGAAGTAGAGAGAGCTGGGTAGTTGGCAGGTTTAAAGATGAGCTTGTGGGCAATGGTGAGGTGTAGGTAATTGAGGTAGATGGGTAGTTCAAGCCAGTTGAGGGTGAGGAGGGAGTGGCAGTGGTGGGATGAGATTTTTGAATTGGTTGTAAATTGGAGAGCTTGTGGTAGCAGGATTCAAGGTTGGACCAAAGGCCAAGATGGAGATTGGTGAAAAGAGGGGCACCATACATAAGGGAGGGGAGTAGGAAGGTGGATGCAAGAGTTTGACAGGTAGAGGGGCTTAGAAAGCAGTTGTGCCTGTTGAGGAGACCTAACGTTTGATGGATTTTCTTGATTGCGGAATGGATGTGGGTGTCAGATTTTAGTTTCTCATCAATAATGATGCCAAGAAGCTTGGTATCGGGGGCAATTTCAAGGAGGGTGTTGCTTTGGCTCTGTATGGTGAATATGGATTTGTAAATAGAGTGTTTGGCAGGGGAAAATTCATTAGTTTGGTTTTATTTGCATTTAGTGCCAGATGGTTAGAATGCATCCAGGTTTCTATTTTGGAGAAGGCTAATTGGGTTTTTGCTAGGACCTCAGAGGGTTAGAAGGTTGAGTAGATGATTGTTGAGTCATTTGCATATTGGATGATAGATGAGTCTGGGATGGATTGGTGAAAGTTGTTAATGAATAGGTTGAAGAGAAGAGGGCCAAGAACAGAACCTTTTGGGACACCTGTGGGTGTGGGAAGGAAGAGGGAGGTTGAAGTTTTCCATTGGACAGCTTGTTGGCAGTTGGACAAGTAGCTGGAAAACCAGTTGATGGTGGTGGGAGAGAGGTGTAGGGTGGAGAGTTGGGATATAAGTAGAGTGTGTGAGATGGTGTCAAAGGCCTTTGACAGATCTAGGAATAGTGTGGATATGAACTTGCCTGAATCACGTTTGAGGTTTATGGTTTCAAGAAAGGAAAGAAGGCCAGTCATGGTGCTGTGGCCAGGGCAGAAGCCATGTTAGGTAGGGGAGAGAAGATTGTTTAGTGTTAGGTGTGCCATGAGTTGTGCTTGTATTGTTTTCTCTAATATTTTAGAATGAGGGGAAAGGATGGTAATAGGCCTGAAGTCAGTGGTATCAGTATTTTTGCCACCTTTGTGGAGGGGGATGATGTAAGCATGGCACCAGATAGAAGGGACGTATGATTCTTGTATGGATATATTTATAAGAATAGAGATGGGATAGGCAATGATGTCTGCATATTGTTTCAGGAAAGTGGGTGGAAGGTTGTTGGGTGCATTGTGACAGGGTTTGAGTTTGAGGAGAAGTATTTTTATAGTGCTTGTGGGGATGGGCTTGAGGCAGAAGGATGTGGAGGAAGTATGATGATTGGGGTGGTGGTTGGGACAGGAGGGCATGGTGGAGGAGGGGGATGGGAAGGAGGCTGATAGTTTAGCTAGGCAGTCTATGAAGAATGAGTTGAACTGGCTGGCTGCTTCAAGGTTGGAGAGGTTGGGGTCCGGGCAGGGTTTTTTTTGTTGCTAGGATGCAGCATGGATGAGATGGAGTCCTAGAATTTTTTTGGGATTTGTTGAGTGCAAGGACTGGAGTTCAGAGTAGTGGACTTTGCAGTCTTTAATTATTAGGTTTTTTGCGGAGTTTCAGAGTTGCTTATACTCTAGGAGGGTGTTCGGGTTTTTATGTTTTTGATATTGTTTCCATTTTTTGTCCCTTTCGTGCAAGGCTAGTTTAGTATCTTTTGATAACCATGGGCAGGGATTGGTTTTGATGCATTTGGTTTGGGGGGACTTGATGATTGAAAAGGGTTAGGAATGAATGGATAAAGTAGGAAATGGCATCATCTAGAGGAAGGGTTTTTAGAGGGGACCAGTCAGTATGCTTTAAGCATTCGGTGAAAGTTAGAAGTTAGAAAGAGGAAAGGTTGTGGGTTTGGATGTAGTGGTGTTGTTTATGCAGTGGAGATGAGAGACGGTCGGCAAAGGCTGGTAGGTGATCACTGAGAGGATCAGGTAATGTTCCAGCTTTGGTGATAAGGTTTGGGGGAGTTGTTAGGATACAGTCAATGATGGTACCAGAGGTACCATCTTTATTTGTCCTGTTTGGAGATTGTATTAGTTGGGAGAAGTTATACAGGTTGTGTGGGATGGGGCTTCAGAGTTAATAGTATTCCAGTTGATGTTGGTATCACCGAGTATATAGGTTTCATTTTTTTATATGAAGGAGAACCAAGACAGGATGTTTTCAAAAGTTTTGATATTATCACCAGGGGTAATATAGAGGGCAGCTATACATATGGACTTGTGGTTGTTTATTTTTAGTAAACCTATTATAATTTCAACATTGGCAAAAGTTGGTATTTTATTGGAATAGGGAGTTATGGTATGAGAGGTGGGGTAGATTATTGCTACTCCACCTCCTTTTTTGTAGGCTCTGTCATTGCAAATGATTTGGAAACCTGGTGGTAGAATTCCGCTATATTTTATATAGGTTTTCAGCCAGGTTTCAGAAACAGCGGTAATGTCATGTGGAGAGCCAGGTATGGAGGTTAGGGATTTTGTTTTTTAGGCATTGTGCATTAAGTGGTGTGAGGTGAATGGACTTTAAGTTTGTGGGTTGAGTGGAGGGTTTGGTTAGATTGATGTTAGAGATGGGTCCGGTGTTGGGGTGAATGTCACTGGCTAGTGAAAGAGATGTGGTGGAGTAGAAGAGTGAGCCAGTGTTTTGGGCAAGGGTAGCTTGGGTTGTGTGAGAGTAGTGATTTTCTGGTACCACATTTAAGCAGGGAGTATGGGGGGTTGGGTTGGGAGCAGTTTTAGTTTGAAAAAATAGATTGCGTTAGAGGTAAAGAGTTCATGTGAGATGGATGAGTAAGATGAGAAGTGAGGTTGATGGTAAGATGTAGTGGAATGTGTGTGAGAGTTATGACAAGGGTTGGGAAAAGTGTGAAATAGGTAAGAGAAGAGAGAGAGATTAGTAGAGCAAATGGGGTTATAGGGAGAGATGTTATGTAGAGCATTGTAGGAGGGGTTGATGTTTAGGGTGAAGTAGATTTACAGGTGGATGGAGTTGACTTAGGTGTATTGTGATTCGAGAGGGTTTGGGTGGGGAGGAGTCAGGGGATGTATAAAGTTACAGGTAGTGGGGGCAGGTAAGATTTGGGGCAGGGTAGGGGAGCGGAGTGAGTCCAAAGGGTGAACAGAGTGGGTAACACCTTCTGGAAAGAGCAGCAGTCTCCAAACAGAAAACAATCAATGAGAAGATTAGCAAATACAGAAATAGGGCAGCCTATCATTTTGGTTTGAATGTAATCTTTCTGTTTATTTTTATTATTTATGCACCAATGGGGAGCTGCAGTTCACTGAAAAGTAGTAAAATAATGCAGTTATGCCAGGGGTTTTAGAAAGGGACATGCAGTAAATTATGACTCAATAGAGTCTTCTTCTCCTACTTTCAGCTGCTCCCATTAGGAGCCGCCACAGCAGATCATCTGTTTCCATTTCTTCCTGTCCTCTGCACCCTGCTCTGTCACACCAACTCCCTGCATGTCCTCTCTCACAACATCCATAAACCTTATCTTAGGCCTTCCTCTTTTCCAGTTAACTGTCAGCTTCATTCTTAGCATCTTTTTCCCAATATACTCTGCATCCCTCCTCAGTACATGTCCAAACTAACATAATCTTGACTCTCTGGCTTTGTCTCTAAACCTTCCAACCTGGGCTGACCCTCTAATATACTTATTCCTAATCCTGTCCACCCTCGTCACACCCAGTGCAAATCTTAACATCTTTAACTTTGCCACATCCAGCTCTGACTCCTGCCTCCTTGTCAATGCCACTGTCTCCAACCCATATAACACAGCTGGTCTCACTACCCTCTTGTAGACCTTCCCTTTCACTCTTACTGGTACTCGTCTGTCACAAATCACTCCTGACACTCTTTTCCACCCACTCCATCCTGCCTGTACTCTCTTTTTCACCTCTCTTCCACACTCACTATTACTCTTAACTGCTGATCCCAAGTATTTAAACTCATCCACTTTCTTCACCTCTACTCCCTGCATCTTCACCATTCTTCTATCCTCCCTCTCATTCACACACATATATTCTGTCTTAGTTCTGCTGACCTTCATTCCTTTTCTTTCTAGAGCATATCTCCACCTCTTCAGGGTCTCCACCACCAGTTCCCTACTCTCACTACAGATCACAATGTCATCTGCAAACATCATAGTCCATGGGGACTCCTGTCTGATCTCATCTGTCAACCTGTTCATCACCATTGCAAATAAGAAAGGGCTCAGAGCTGATCCTTGATGTAATCCCACCTCCACCTTAAACGCATCCGTCACTCCCACCACAGACCTCACCACTGTCACACTACCCTTGTACATATCCTGTACCACTCTTACATACTTCTCTGACACTCCTGACTTCCTCATACAATACCAAAACTCCTCTCTAGGCACCCTGTCACATGCTTTCTCTAAGTCCACAAAGACACAATGCAACTCCTTCTGACCTTATCTGTACTTCTCCATCAACAGTCTCAGAGCAAACATCGTATCTGTAGTACTCTTTCCTGGCATAAAACCATACTGCTGATCAGTAATCATCACCTCCCTTCTTAACCTAGCTTCCACTACTCTTTCCCATAACTTCATGCTGTGACTTATCAATTTAGTCCTTCTGTAGTTACTACAGTTTTGCACATCAACCTTATTCTTAAACATCGGTACCAAAACACTTTTTCTCCATTCCTCAGGCATCCTCTCACTTTCTAAGATTTCATTAAACAATCTAGTTAAAAGCCCTACTGCCATTTTACCTAAACACCTCCATGCTTCCACAGGTATGTCATCTGGACCAACAGCCTTTCCAGTCTTCATTCTCTTCATAGCTATCCTTACTTTCTCCTTGCTAATCCACTGCACTTCATGATTCACTATCCACACATCATCCAACCTTCTCTCCCTCTCATTCTCTTCATTCATCAGCCCCTCAAAGTACTCCTTCCATCTGCTCAACATACTCCCCTCGCTTGTGAGTACGTTTCCCTCATTATACTTTATCACCCTTACCTGCTGCACATCTTTACTAGCTCGGTCCCTCTGTCTAGCCAATCAGTGTATGTCCTTTTCTCCCTCTTTAGTGTCCAACCTTTCATACAACTCTTCATACACCTTATCCTTAGCCTTTGCTACCTCTCTTTGCCATGAACCTCATCTCCTTATACTCCTGTCTACTTTCTTCATCTCTCTGACAAACTCACTTCTTCTTCGCCAACCTCTTTCTCTGTATACTCTCCTGTACTTCCTCATTCCACCACCAGGTTTCCTTGTCCTCCTTCCTCTTTCCAGTTGTCACACCAAACACCTTTCTAGCCATCTCCCTTATTAGCTCTGCTGCAGTTACCCAGCTATTTGGTAATTCTTCACTGCCACCCAGTGCGTGTCTTAACTCTTCCCTGAACTCCACCTCACAATTACCCTTTTTCAGTTTCCACCATTTGATCCTTGGTGCTGCCCTCACACTCCTCCTCCTCTTATTGATCACCAGTGCCATCCTACAAACCACCATCCTATGCTGCCTAACTACACTTTCCCCTGCTACCACTTTATAGTCTCCAATCTCCTTCAGACTGGCCCTTCTACATAAGATATAATCCACCTGTGTGCATGTTCCTCCACTCTTGTATGTCACCCTATGCTCCTCCCTCTTGTTAAAATATGTATTCACCACAGCCATGTTCATCCTTTTCGCAAACTTCACTACCATCTGACCTTCTGCCTTCCTTCGCTTAACACCATGCCTACCCATCACTTCCTCATCCCCTCTGTTCCCTTCACCAACATGCCCATTGAAATCTGCTCCAATCACCACTCTCTCACCCATGGGTGCAGTCATCCCCACTTCATCCAACTCACTCAAAATTTTTTCTTTCTCATTCATCACACACCCAACTTGTGGAGCATATGCACTAACAACATTCATCCTTACACCATCAATTTCCACCTTCATAAACATCAGTCTATCCGACACTATTTTCACCTCCAAAACACTCTTAGCATGACTCAATAGAGTATTAATTAATAACCCAAAAAAGACCAAAAACAACAAAATAGAAAAAACAGTATAGCTCTGGTGCAATAAAGGCTGCCTTCCCTCTTAAAACATGTTCATATCACAAACAAGGCATTCCAATTCGATATAGTGCATGAAGACTTTATTAGTGGGACTTAAAGACAGAAACACAAAAAACAAATAGGATTAAATGCTTTTATCTCCCTCCGGAGACCTCATCAGAATCACAATTAACATTGTTTTCATGTCTTTTAAATCTAAACAGTAAAACTCCATTGAGTGGCCATTATCGTTTCAATTATTCAATAAAACAAGAATAAGGTACTCCAAAATTTAAAGAAACATATAAATATTAATATGAAGTCATTCCCTCAAATTTCTTCCAACAACCAGTAACATGTATGGTTTTAGGTGCTTGAAGGATGTGAAAATACTATATATATAATATAAAATGTAAAAATATGTATATATATAATTATATGTGTAACATTTTATGTATATGACAACTATAAGGGGACAATGTATCTAATCATAAAATGTTTTTTATACAGTCCCTCTTTTTTTCTCTTATTCTTTCTTTCTTTTTCCTCTACCCTTTATAACTGTCCACTTGTAAATAAATAAATACACATAGAAAAAAATACACATAAAAAAGTGAATAAATAACAGTACTTGGAGTGGAAAAAATATAAAAATACATTCCGTACGTTTAAGAACTTCAGTGTAAAAATCATATAAAAACTATAAATACTTAAGTACTAAAAAATATAAAAAATACATATATATACTACTATAAAATCTATTTAATAATAATAATAATATATAGATTTAAATAAATATATATATATATATATATATATATATATATATATATATATATATATATATATATATAAATATATATTTTTTTATATATATTTGAATACCCATATAGAATATATGTGTGTATTTTATTGTTGTATTATTTGATCAATTAAATTAGAATATTTATGTGTTGCAAAAAATACACACAATGTATATGTGTGTGTCTATATAAATAAATATTGATTCATTAGTCCCAGTGGTAGTATGCTACCAAATAGGATGCCCGAAATTAACTGCTTTTAGCATTGTGCCTTTTAGGGTCTTCAGAAAGTACTTTTAAAGCTGGAGTAATGGAGATATGGTCATTCATACCTTTTCCACTACAAACATCCAGCCTCAATTGCCATATCATTTCCCTAAATTCTAACTTTGTCTCCCAGAATGCTCTACCTCTTCAAGAACCCAAAACTTGACAGCAGCCTCTTTGCATATTAGAATATGTCTATAAAGGGCATTATTTTCATTTTTCCTATTAATATCTCTAATATGCTCATAGATTCTCTTCCTGAAGTGACATTCGGTTTTACCTATATAACACCCCAACAAACTTTACAATATGCCAAATAAATCACTCCCTTTGAATAACAACTACTATACTTCTTAGCCCTCAGTGTCATTTTTAAACTGGGAATTCTCACTTCTTTTTCGCCCGCTATAAAGGGGCATTGTGAACATCTTCCACATTTAGAGGTACCCTTTTTCAAAACTGTTCCCCCTAAATATGTTTTGTTTTCCATCTCTATAATATTTTTAACATTCTTGTTTCTTCTATAATTGTATCTCAAGTCATTTTGGAAAACACTAACCCTATTAGGCATAGTTTTAAACATTTCCCACATTTAATTTATACATTTCTTTAACCAACCAATACCTGTATAGTATGTTAGTGTTAAATATGGTAAAGCCGAAGCCCTAATCTCATTATTTTCCTTATCATCACTTTCGACTTCAATTTTATTATTTTCATTCTTCTTATTATGTAATAAGGGTGTATACGTGGTTCACCATCTCTCTATAACATATTCTTTAATAGATTTATTCAATTCAACTGGATAGCCTCTTTGATGAAACATTATTTGAACATTTTCTATTTCACTTAAAAAGTCCATCTTATCTGATGTCATTTTGGCTATCTGTATCATTTGTCCTTTTACAATATTCTTCTTTAATTGGTATTTGTGGTCACTCTCAAAATGCAAATATGCATTAGAGTGATACTCTTTTCTATATATATTGGACTTCTAAATTTTTTCATTGTAATCTTTTCTTAAATTAATGTCTAAATAATGTATTTCATCTATACCTACTTCATGGGTAAATTGTAAAAATGTGGTACTATGATTAATAAAATACATAAGTTCCTCTATTCTTTCTTCAGAACCTTCCCACAAAATAAAGATGTCGTCCAAGAAGTGGTAATCACTTTTAATATATTTGTAAAATTCAGATCTAAACAAATATTGTTTTTCCCAATAAAGCATACTTATATTGGCATATATGGGGGCACATGCAGACCCCATGGCTACCCCGTCCTTCTGATGGTAGAAGTCTCCCTGAAAAAATATGTAATTGTTCTTTCATACCAATTCCATACTTTTGAATACTATTTTAAATTCAAAAGCAGTCAGGAGATTCATTTCCACCAACATCTTCTCAAACCATATTAAACCCTCAGTATAAGGTGTGATGGAAAATAAATCTTTTACATCTATTGTTATAAATCTAATTTCATCCCCATATGGATCTGTTCCTACTTTCTTCAAAAAATCCCAAGAATCAATTTAAATATGTGGGTATTTTTTTATGAAATTCCTTCAGTTTTGTGTCTACGTGTATAGCTAGAGGCTGTGTTTTTGACCCTTGAGAGGAAACTATAGGTCTCATGGGTGGATAATCAATAGATTTATGTATTTTCGGTATGCCAAAGATGGCTGGAATGACTGGTTTCTGTACTTTCAAAAAACTATATAAATCCATGACAATCAAACCTTGTAATAGGTTGTCCTCTAGTATAAAATCTATTTTTTATATGAAATATTGATTTCATTTCTAGAGACCAATGCGTAGCAGTTATCTTTGTTTAATATTTCAAGCATTCTATTTGTGTAGTCCCACTGGTCCATAAGTACTACACCATCCCCTTTATCAGGTTTCATTACCCGAATTTTATCATTTCCACTCAATTCATAAAGTAAATCAAGTTCCTCGTTAGTTAAATTACTTTGCTGTTTTTTGTTATCCTGTTTGTATTCATTTCTAATTCTCTTAGAAACACAATTCTCAAAATTCATAATGTCATGGTGGAGGGGGGGTTGTATAAACTCCGTTTTTTCAACACATTCCCTTTTCCATTTGATTTCTCATCCTTAAATATATGTATAAAATTTAATTTTCTAGTACAAATTTTTATATCCAATAAAATATTCTCTATATTGGGTTTCCTTATAGGAACAAAAGTAAACCCCTTGATAAATAATTTAAAATAATTTTCGTTAATATTAATATCTGTATAGTTAAAAATATTAAAAATTGTTTAAAGTATAAATCAATGTTCCCTGTTTGTCATGGTCAGAGATCTGTCCTTCAGTGTTATCTCCTAACCGTGTGTTGTCCATTTCTACCTCCACTACCTGTATATTCTTCTCAAGTACTGGTTGTACTGGTAATTTCCCATTACCTGGGCATAAGAGGGTCGTTGGACCTGGTTCCGTAACCTCTCGGACCTCCTTGGTCCCTCCCCTTCTAAAGGGACCCTCTCATTAATGTTACTCCCCATATCATTGTTGTATTCATTTTTGTCATATATGTACTGACAATTTTCACCTTGCCTCTTGTAACCACTCATTTCACCACTTCTATGGATATCATCATCATATTGGCAGGGGTGGTTTTGTCTATCACTAAACTTCCTCTGCCTTCTAACATTCCTGTGTTCATTGTTATAAGCTATCCCACAACAGTATTCATTTAAGTCCCTCTCTAATTTGGAAATGTTTCTATTGTAACTACGTGTAGCTGTATTGTCAACATCCTCCGATATTCTATAATAAATATTTTTGTATTCATCCACTGTAAACAGTAAATCATCATTTATTTTACCATACAACTTGTCTGTCATTTTTTTTATCCTTTTCCATTCTCTGTTCATTATATTTTATCATCACTTTTAAAATGGCCAGCCCACAATCATTGAAAATATCACACACAGTTTTAATAAATTCAGTGTCAATAACTATATTATTAGGGAACTTATTAATCCTCAGTCCCTTAGGTACAATTTTGTCCATTAAACATTTGTTGAATTAGCAATTTTCAACTACTAGGTTTTTATACCTAGTTAAAAGTATTTTCAAAGTCTTACATTTGTCTCTATAGGTTGTTCACTCCGACTGTTCACTGTCTGCTTGCCTGTTCATTTTAGAAAATGAATTGTTGAGCCACACATTAAAATCCAAATTCCTGTAATTATGATGTATGCACTTTGTGCCAGCACCACGGTACTCGTTGGCCTTTTTTGAAAGTAAATCCATTGTTAGCTGAATTAGAATTACCCGTATTACTATCCTGTCCCATTTCCCATCTTCTTACTCCACCATTTGGTTCAATTCTGGTGTCTGACATCATTTCTTTCTCTACGGCTACCCTAGGACTGCTCTGTGCACAGGGTATTTCGTTCCCTGAATCCGGAAGTGGATTGTCAGCCTGCAAGTAACTCTGTATCACCCTGATAAGTTCATTTAACAGGGTACTGTTGTTCATGGTGCTATTTTGTAATATAATTATTAATTCGTTTTCTATAATAAATGTTCCAAATCCTTGGGAGACTCCTCGTAACTGGACCACATGTTGATGAAAACCAATAACCCAAAAAAGACCAAAAACAACAAAATAGATAAAACAGTGTAGCTCCTGTGCAATAAAGGCATTCTTCCCTCTTAAAACTTGTTCATATCACATGTTACTGGTTGTTGGAAGAAATTTGAGGGAATGACTTCATATTAATATTTATATGTTTCTTTAAATTTTGGAGTACCTTATTCTTGTTTTATTGAATAATTGAAATGATAATGGCCAGCCAATGGAGTTTTACTGTTTAGATTTAAAAGACATGAAAAAAATGTTACTTGTGATTCTGATGAGGTCACCGGAGGGAGATGAAAGCACTTAATCCTATTTGTTTTTTGTGTTTCTGTCTTTAAGTCACACTATTAAAGTCTTCATGCACTATATCGAATTGGAATGCCTTGTTTGTGGCATGAACAAGTTTTAAGAGGGAAGACAGCCTTTATTGCACCGGAGCTACTTTGTTTTATCTAGAGTATTAATTAAAAAAAGAATGGAATATGGTATAAGTGAGTACACTACTGGGGATTCCTATGAAGCAAGGGCAGTAAAGCTAAGTCAAAAGATGGTGCCTTTCTACATCAGTTTTTTTTATTCAATATGTAAGTACAATCATAAGTACAACTGGTACTTACAGTTGTGCACACTACTGTGGGATGCCCAAGGGACAGACAGAAACAGAGTGTAGTCAGGTATAGGTTTTTAGTATTTAAAGATGGTGCTGCAGCTCAAGGGCGGAATAAGTAATTTCTCAAAATGAAGAGGGAGGGAATTGACAGGATTGACAGGGCTGGGAAGCTTACAATAAGATTATGTTAGGAGACTCAGAGAAGGGGGGGTGGTGGCTAAGAGCCAGTGCTTGGAGAAAGCTGTGAGAAAACAGGTTTGACAGGGGTAGGAAACTTACACTAGAATTATGTTAGGAGAACAAGAAAAGGGGCTGAGGCTGTGGACCAGGACTTGGATAAAGCTGTGAGAAGAGAAAAACAATCAACCAGCTAGCCCAGATCAGTACCTAAAGGTTTCCGTTTATCTGTGTGTTCAAAAGCAGATTTAGTAGAGCATTAGGGAAATAGAATATAAAATAAACATAAAGCTTTGGGAAACTGTATATATTTGTTACAATAAGTGGGAGAATAAAATATAAGAATATAAAAGAAATGTGGTATAGAAGATAAATAAAATATAAGAATATAAAATAAATGCAAAGCTTTGGAAAAATGTATATATTTGTTACAGTAAGTGGGAGAAAAGGGGGGGGTCCAGTAGTGTGCACAGCAGAAGAATCAGTAGGAGTATCACAGAGAGAAGATTATAATAGACCTACACTGCTCACAATCTGTTGATAAAAGTAGAACTTGCAGTTGCTTTTACTGGTTTGTAAGGGGTTCTGCTCTTCGTGTTCATATCTCACATAATGGTGTTATAAACTGAAACAGTTGCTGGTGTTCCAGGCTTTATTGTAACATAAAATCCCTGAAGGATATGATGTCTGAAACACCAATGGATGCCAACGGTTAATGACTACAATCCTCACATTGTCGTACTGATTTCACAAAAACAGACGTCTGAGGAGCAGACCACACATAACAGGCAAACCTCTGGGCAGTCTGCAGACATCAGGACAGTTGAGAAGTATGTCAGAGACATATCACTGTCAGACGCCAAGTCATGCACAAAATGCATGTCCAGACAAACCTTGTTAATCTAGCAACCCTCTATGTGTATAACAGCGCTACTTACTTACAATCCATACCCAATTCTGGAGCTTTGTCCCCCATGTTATTGGGCAATCTCCACGTGTTCTGTCCTGAGAGGTATTCCCACCTACTGTCTGTGAAGCTGTAGCTTCCACACCTTCATAATGCCCCCCACACAGGCAAGAGAAAGGGACAAGGCACATATGAAGGATGTAATTATAGCACTGTGTTGCTATGGCATTGACTATTGGAAAGACAATACAACTGCTCTGGATGCAAGTAGCAAGTGGGAGACACCGATTGGTGCACAGGCCTTCACTTATTCATGAGCAATACCTACAAAAGGCAAACTGCTGCCTATGCAACACAGGTCTTACCCCATCTACACAAAGACAGACTGTAACTACACAAACCCAACCATTTGCATTATTCTGAGGAAACTCTTCAACACTATAACAGGTATGTCAATCATGTAAGCTTGTAAAAGAATGCAGAAGTGGGATGCAATGGTGTCAAATGGGACATTAAACACTAGGGCACAAGAAAAAATTGCTGGACTCACATGTTGCTCTCTGGCACCTATGGCCATTCCTGCTCACCTTGTCTTCATTGACATGGAGCACATCTGTGGCCCCTGGGTCACCCCAGCAAAGGTCAGCTCATGTATGACTACTACTGGTGTGTCTGTTGTCCAATACTGAGTGTGTCACTGCTAGGCCAGCTACCTGGGATGTTGTAATTATTCAAATGTCACCTGTAAATGCTACTCTGATACATATGGTTGTCTCACAAATGTAAGAGACTTATACAGGGTATGTGCATAGTACACAACAGGTGCAGATGTGTGTGTTGAACTGTATGTGATATACTGAGCCCATACCTGATAACTGCCCTGAGTTTTGCAGACTGACCACATGTCTGCCTCACATTTGTAGTCAATGCCTCATACAGTTGTGTATTGTCTGACACACATCACTGGCAACCCATTAAAGAATGAAGTAATAACATATTAGCATACATTTGATTGTCAGATGTCATATCTGAAAAAGTAGACCTGTGAGTGTGACACCGTTTTTACTGGCAACTAAGTGTGTTTCAGTTAGATTCACAAACTGGCACTATTTACTGGTCTTTGCCCACCACTGATGTGTGCCTTTGTGCAGATGTCTTTCCCTAAAAGGAGCTAGGTGTCTTACCCTAAACCCCTGTCAATACAAGCGTACCTTGTCCTATAGGATGCTGACATTTATGCATTCACTGACACCTGCTTTGTAGCTGGGGAGAGCATACCAACCAAGCCAGGTGACTCATCCCATCATACGTTTATACCCCAAATGGAGGCCTGCAAAGCCACAGGAGGTGGAGTGATGAACCTTAGCATACACATACATGCCTCCAGGCTGGCCAAACAGTATGACACATGAGAGACATCCCAAGTGCACTTAGCTGACAAAACACCTACTCAAATCATAGCTAGCTACAGGCCTCCAACTATGACTATGGACACCCACAACACCTATTGGGACCTGCTGGAATATTTCAGGATTCAATCATCTACCCTCCTGGGTGACTTCATATACTCAACCATAGTGTGCATGACCTGTGCCACATAAACATGAATGCACATAGATTCCCCGGCTTTGTCAATAGCAATGCAGTGGATCAGCCAGTCAATACTCCTATGACAATTGGAAATATCCTGTACCTGGTCCTAACCAACATGACTAGCCACTGTAGCACTCCTACAGTCCATCCTCCATGGTAATATCTGACCACATAGCCATCACTGTTCAGGTCACCATCACCTCAGAGCAGGTAGCAGTAGTTGTACAGCTAATTTCCCACCTGTTGGAATTAGCAGCAGTGTCTAGGCCCACACCACGATATTATGTGGGCACCTACATAGCTGTATGGATTTAGCAATACCTGACAGGACAACATAATCACCCTCAAGGTAGGGTAAATGCCCATGTTGGACAGCAGCAATGCACAAATACTGTAATAGGTGGATATAATTGCTTGATGGGCCAAGAAGGAACAGGTGCCTCATCAGAAGCAATGTCACATTGGTCTGCACAAGCAAATAAGGCCACAGGTGATTTACCCTAAGGCTATCTTTGAGTGCAGATTTGACCCATCCACCAAGGCAAATCACTAGGCCTTCCCTACATGTGTCTGCAATTCCAGAGGCAACACACAAACCTGCTCTGTAGTGGTGATCAATAGCACACCATACACATATGGCATAGATATAGGCAACCAGCTGCAGACAGGTGAAGTGTAAACATCACCCCCTGTCCCCCCATTGGTACACATGTGCATGCACAGCACTTGCTCCCCCACCCCTCATCATCAGGAAGCAGGTCCATAATGCCGTCTCAAAGGCAACACACAGAAGTCTCCATAGGCCTGATAGCATCCCTTTCTGCATCCTACATGAACACAGGCATGGGCTTTCAGATCTGTTGTGCACTGTAGTCAACCACAGCCTAAACACTGGTGTCATCCCATCTGCACAGAGGACAGCCACTGTCATCCCTATACACAAAGACGGAGCAATCCACTGACCCAGGCAATCATATGCAACTTGACTGCTCTGCAAGGGCATGGAAGGTAATATCAAGGGCATTATGAACAGGGACACTGGCAACATCAAAATACTTGAGCCCACACAGCATGATATTGTCAAAGGAAGTTCATGCCTGTAAAACCTGGTCAACCTCTCTGAACTGGTCAATAAACACAAGGACGAGGGGAAGATGGTGAACAATGCCTACCTTCACCTAGCCAAATTCTCTCACAATAATCCCCAGGCAGCCAGGATACATACGCATACACAGCTAGGCACCAACCTACATGTTACCAGATGGGTAGCTAACTGGCCCAAAGATAGTACCCACTTCAGTGAAAGTAGTGGAACCCACCTCTAGTAGTAGGTTCTTCAAGAGTGGTGCACCCTAAGGATCCGTCTGGGGCTTATACTGTTTGAGATATATGTATCTGAGGTACAGGACAAAATCAGTGGTCTGTGGCTGACCACGTATACAGATGCTTGCAAGCTGGCCAATGTCTTACACTCCCCTACTGATATGAGCATCCCCCAAGAGGCACTCACCCAATTAATGACTGCTGCAAGAAGGATTACTACAAACTTAATGCCAGGATAGGCATCATTCTCCCTGCTGTGGCAGATGTCATCCACACTAAGTATGAAGGTAATAATGTACTAAGCATGCAATCAGGTGTGAGGTGACTTGTGCACCAAGGTTGTTAGCAAGCTGACAGTTTCCCACCATGTGGGCACCATTGTACGGAAGGCTGTCTACATGACGCACCTCACAAATATGGGCATGTCATCCAGGAGCCAGGAGGCCACAACATCCCTGTACTCCACCCTCATCAGCTGCTTTACTAAATACAATGGCTCCTTTGGCATGTACCTTGCCAAGCAAATGCAGCAATTGCAAAGACCACAGAGGTTTCTGACCAGGCAATTTCAGGGTCTGTGACACCTATCCCATACAGGTAGTCTGAAAGCCCTGTCCCTGTACTCAGTATTATGCAGAATGATCATAGTTGACCTGGGTCTAGGACATATTGCACTCATGCACCATGCACACAAGGCCCTCACCTGGTCTGTGACATGCATAGTACTTGGTGGGATAGTGTGGTGTCCCACAAAATACCCTGCCTGTAAAATATACTCCCTCCCCATGTCTAGCAGTATACGCATATAGCCCTCTGGAAGAGGAAGCTGGATGACTGCATGGGAAAAAGTGAGACAACCCTGGAATCCTGCGTGTGTCCCAGATGGACAGGAGAACAGGTGCTGGCTTGGAAGGGGCATGGGTGAAAATCTGAGCCAGGCTTATGAGGGCATTAGGGCCAATAGCATGGTATCATCTTATGAGGCTATGCATTTAGTGCTTTACATGTGTCCTGTATGTATTGCAAACTGTCCTGCAATGTTGTCTAAAATTAATCCCTGTGAGTCTAAACTGTGTATGTACTGCAGTGATAGTGTATATTCCAGTCTCCTCATCAGTTATCATCACTTATCGTTTCACCTTGTTAGTGTGTGTGGCCTGTATAGCAGTAGGTCAGCTGTTACAGTACATGCATATGCACTTGGTGACACTGTATAGTGCACTACAATAGCCTTGGTCCTGCCCACAATTACCATTCTGCTACTAGGCCCATCACACAGTAGGATTTGTCACCCTTTGTTGTGGCTGGACAGTAGCAGTAATAGAGATGGATTGCGTCAGGCAAAACTAAAATAAAGTCTGCCCTGATGGGCCCATAGGTGTCACAGCTGTGCCAGACTGTACCACGATTATGTGTGTATGCATGTGCGTGTGTGTGTGTGTGTGTGTGTGTGTGTGTGCGTGTGTGTGTGTATCTCAGCCAACATAATACTGCAGGGTATTACTTTACATAGGTTGTGTTCCCCTGGCAGATGAACACAGTGATTGGTGTTCCTCCCCCTCACAATCTGATGTCAGTGTCTTAGCAGACTCCCATTACGATGGTGATCATAGCGAGGCACAGGTGGGGTTGTCGGTGCTTGGACCCTTGGTATTGTTTTGCATCCTGCTTTCACCCACCATGTCCCTGCACACAGTCGGTATGCCCACACATGCCCAGTCCCCAGCAGCCATGGATAATGGACAGGGTGAGGGTCTTGGCATGGAAAGGCTAATGTGCTGAGTATGGCAAGAGTGAGTGTAGACATCAGCCATAGGCAAACGACAGGCGAAATAACACACAGGCAGATGGACAAGGGTGCTCAACAGATGACCGCTGCCCATCAATCCCCTGTCACAAGTGCCACGGCAGGTGTCACCAGAAGCATGTTATGGTCCATTATGGAGGCACAGGCACATACTGACTGCAACTCTAGACAGATGTTCAGGGGCATGTGATCTGTGCTCCCTGACACGCGTGGTGACCTCCATGGCAGTTGTGATGCCATACATCATCCTGCCAATGCTGGGGATAGACAATGGGGTGAGACATTGTCACTGCTTGACCATTCATTGTCTGTGCTTGAGCATGTGGTGGGAGTAGGGCATTGGCCAGGTGAATGTAGGTCAGTGACACGATCAGCTGTGAGCCCTCATGGCCATGGACATTCACAGTCCCTTAGTGGCAGTACCAACAGCACTAATGAAGGGATTGTGCTGGCCACACCACACCGGAGCAGGCCATATTCACATTGTCCTAGCCAGTCCCATCAGGGATGCAGGTCCAGCAGACAGCAGTCACCATCAGGGAGTAGTACTGCATCTGTCCTTGGGCTTGGCGATGCCAGTGATACTCCTGGCAGGACTAGTTACCACATCCCTGCCAGAAGACAGTGACCTGTACATCCTGCCATGTACGGTCCACAGCTGTCCAACATAGACCTGTGTCAGGCATCCACATTGCCTGCAAGTGTACAGGTGAACAATCACACATCCCTATCTCAGGCCAGTCACCATCAGACACACACAGCTCCTCTGCATGGCCCAGGTGAACATCACACCTCCAGACACACACACACACACACACACACACACACACACACACACACACACACACACACACGCACACACACACACACACACACACACACGCACACACACACACATGATGTCAGCCATATGGCCCACCACAGGGGTCTAGCAATCCAACACCACACCCTATGCATGTGATGATAAATGTACCACAACCCTGTTATCCATACCATCGATGCACAGACATGCTCATATGGGTCTGATGCACAGGGTGACTATGGTACAGTGCAGCAGTGCCATGCTGTGTAAGGTGCTGTCTACTGGCTGTAGTTATGGGTACACATTGAGGTGTTTGTACCTTGTTAGCCATGATGCACTATTGCTGTTAGTACTGCTGACTGACTGTAGTGTCATGTACTGTACTCAGGTTGTGTTCCAGGTGTCTGTGTGTCTGCAGGCTATGGGCCTGCTGCCAGTAGCAATGTTGGGTAAGGCAGAGTGGTAACACAGTCAACTTATCATAGCCAAGGTACAGCTGTGCATATACATGCTTACCAGGTGTGTTTACATGCAACAATGTGTGAGGGGCAATTGTTGTAGACTGTGTGACCTTGCATACAAACTCTTGATACAGCCACCTAACCTGCACACATGTCACCTGGGTGTCCCATAGGTCTGCAGGCTCACACATACAGGAGAGTTTACCTGAGTACTGGCACTAGGTCCCTCACCAGCTTAACCATTATCAAAACAGCAAATATAAGTCTCATCACCAAAGGTTATTCTGCTAAAATGCAAGTACACTTCAAATGAAACAAATAACAGCAACCACCAGTTGGATTTCTTTTTTATTATTTCTGTAAAAATGATAGAATAGCAGTAGAGTATACAAAATGATGAGCACTTTCCGGCAGTGCCCTTCTTCAGATAAAAATCAAACCAGTGACTGTGTTATTTAAAAGGAAATAGCAAAATAGTGAATGATACAGAGCTGGAAGAATCTAGGTGGATCGTTGAATTGACAGCGCATAGACACCCAGGACTAAATGAGGTAGTCCCTTTAAAACCCGCACTCAAAAAATGGAGGGTTCAATACTAGGACCTGAATGCTTGCTATTTCACAGTCCAAAAGCACTCATCATTTTGTATACTATGTTGCTATTTTATCGTTTTTACAGAAATAATAAAAAAGAAATCTGAGTGGTGGTTGTTGCTATTTGTTTCATTTGAAGCTTAACCATTACATTCACTGTAACAGATTCAGCTATCAGCACCTGTTTCCCCTGCCATTTCTGTCACATCCACTCGACAGTCATGCAGTTGATGAGGGTTTGCCTGGTACTGTGTATGACAGGTTTGGGGTATGTATTCCTGGTACAGGTCAGCCTGTATTAGTCTAACCTGACAATCACCAACATGTGTGTCTGCTAACTCATATGCATGTCTGGCCTCTCATGCTGGTAGTGCACACAGAGTTATAGTCCTGTACATAGGGCTGAGCACAGCCCTACCTGCACAGTCTTGCAAACACTAGCATTAAATACATAACACAGATAGCACAGCTCTACTGTAGTGCGGCAACCACTGCCACTACTACTGAAGTGAGTGACAATTGCAGGGGCTGTTAGGATTGGCAATGGTGAATTCAGAGGCCCTTAACATGTTAAAGCTATCTCACACACATACATGCACACCACTGCATGAGGACATGCATTGAGACACACATGCACACAGCGATGACACTTATCATAGTGGATGACCTACCCATCTATTAATGTACAATACACAGTGATATGACCATTGTACCACAGTGGCTTGGTGTTAGAAACTGTGCAACTGTGCTCGTAGTGTGGATGAAATCTGTATGGGCCAACACTAGTTTGTCAATGGGGGAGTTCACAGGGTGGAAGAGGCAAACAACATGTTATGGCCATCACATACACACACTGAAGACACCCACAGAGGCTGTGCATGTGGAGACATATACACAGTTGCCAATAGACATATTAGTAACCCTACATATCCACCTGTATGTACTATAGTGCTGCGTACACATGTCATGCTCCACATACATTATATGCCTGGGACATAACACACATCCTTTTACAACAGGTAATCTTGCAAATGCCTTCAGGGATGGTGGAATAACCCACCAGACATAGTGATTGCTCTTGTCTACTGCTCCTACATACCTGCACAAGAAATAATGTGACAGACTTTGTATCAGCATGATGTGTCATTCAGGTACAATGTCTGATGCTGGCATGTGTGTCAGTAATGTAACTGTGACATGTTTGGCAATGATATCACAGGAATGCTCATTGTCAGGGAACACAGACAACATATAGGTTGCAAACATGTGGATATCCCATATACAACTGTACAGATGACAGATATAGGTTGTATAGTGTTACATGCATGTAAGGCAGATGCCATTAACAGGGTCTTTAAAGTAATGTCATATGTCAGGGGTCAACAGGCCTTAAAATGGTATAACGTACATGCACAACAGCCACAGGGGATAAGCTTTACACACTGTTATAGTTGTCAGCTTTGAGAGTAGAACCCCTACCTATCTATTCCCACTATAGTATTACACAGTTATTGCACATGCCACAGAGCTTAGAGGGCTGACAAGTGTATACAGGTACATCTAGTGTGAATGAAATCAGCAGGCCTTGTAAGGTAGGGAATGAGACATGTACTGGATAGTACATGCCTCAAAATGGTATAACGCACACCCCCAGATGATATGATTCTTACCCAAACACACACACACACACACACACACACACACACACACACACACACACACACACATACACACACACACACACACACACACACGCACACACACACACACACACACACACACACACACACACACACACACACACACACACACACACACACACACACACACACACACACACACACACACACACACACACACACACACACACACACACAAACACACACTGATGTGAGTCTTCCACACACACAGTTTCACAGTTGCCAGTATTTCAATTAGAACCCCTACCTATCTAGTTATGTATACTACAGTGTTATGCAGTTATCACATGCACCATGGAGCTTATAGGATTTAAAAGTGTCACAAGGAATTTCTAAGATTATTACATCAAGAGCCCAAGTAAAGTATGGCAATGGGAAATGTACTGGGTGAGAAGGGCATCAAAATACATTACCCTATGAAGACCCCCCCCCACACACACACACACATTTACCACAATTGAGTGTAGAACCCCTGCCTATCTAGTTATCTGTACTATACTTTCAGGAAGTTATTACATGTGCCATGGAGCTTATACAGCTAAGTGCTGTCCAAAAGTACTTCTAAGGGCAATAACATCAGCAGGACTGCTAATGTACGGCACTGGAAAGTGCTGTGGGTGAAAAAGTCAACAAAATATCTCATCCTGCAAACATACACACTTACAAACTTTTGCAGATACACTTATACAAACACACATTTGCTGGACCTGAGAGTAGAATCCCTTCCTATCTAGTTATCTGTACTATATTGTTATACAGTTATCGCATGCACTACAGAGCTTACTGGGCTGGCAACTGCCCAATCATGCTCATAAGGTGAATGAGATCAACAGGACTTCTAAAGTAAGGCACTGGTGGGAAAGTCCACAAAATACTTCATCCTACAAACATACACACTTACACATACACTTACACACACACACACACACACACACACACACACACACACACGCACACACACGCACACACACACACACACACACACACACACACACACACACACACACACACACTTGCCGGATCTGAAAGTAGAGCCCCTGCCTATCTAGTTATTTGGACACAGTTATCACACTTGCTATAGAGCTTACTGGGCTGACACTGCCCAAAGGTGCTTATAAGGTGAATGACATCTGCAGGACTGCTAAAGTAGGGCACTGGATGGAAAAGTCATCAAAATACTTTTTCATACAAACATACACATTTACAAACACTTGCACATACACACACTTGCCAGATTTGAGAGTAGAACCCCTACCTATCTAACTATTTGTACTATGATCTAAATGACATCAGCAGGATTGCAAAAGTAGGGCACCGGGAAGTCTTGTGGGTGGGAAGGTCCTCAAAATACATAATTCTATAAACATACACACACACTCACACACTCACACACTTACACACACACACACACACACACACACACACACACACACACACACACACACAGACATGCACACACACACACACACACACACACACACACACACACACTGACACAAACATACACACACGCACATGCACACATGCATACATACACAAAAACGCACAGACACACACACACACACACACACACACATACACACACACACACAAACACACACACACACACTCACACTTTCTGGATCTGAAAGTAGAGCCCCTGCCTATCTAGTTATTTGGACACAGTTATCACACTTGCTATAGAGCTTACTGGGCTGGCATTGCCCAAAGGTGCTTATAAGGTGAATGACATCTGCAGGACTGCTAAACTAGGGCACTTGCACATACACACACTTGCTAGATTTGAGAGTAGAGCCCCTGCCTATCTAATTATTTGTACTATGATATTACACAGTTATTGCATGCACTAGAGAACTTACAGGGCTGAACATTGCTGAACATTGCTGCACAAAGGTGCTTCTAAGGGTAATGACATCAGCAGGATTGCAAAAGTAGGGCACTGGGAAGTCTTGTGGGAGGGAAGGTCCTCAAAATACATCATTCTATAAACATACACACACACTCACACACACACACACACACACACACACACACACACACACACACACACACACACACATACACACACACACACTTGCCAGAACTGTTATATGTACTATACTATTACATGGTTATTGCACGTGCCACAGAGCTTGCAGGGCTTAAACTGTGCAAAGTTACTTCTAAGGGGAAGGACATCAGCAGGACTGCTAAAGTGGGGAACTGGGAAGTCTTGTGGGTGGGAATGGCCTAAAACTGTTTCACCTACAAACAAACAAACACACACTCCCTCACACACACTCACATTTGTCAGGACTGAGATTAGAACCCCTACCTATCTAGTTATTTGTACTATATTGTTATGCAGTTACTGCATGCACTACAGAGCTTATAGGGCTGATAGGTGTCCAATGGTACTTCTAAGATGAATGACAGTAGCAGATCTTGTTAAGTAGGGCAGTGGGAACAGTCTCCTAATACTTAGACCTATGGGCACATACATACACAGGCAGGTGATGTGATACTATAACTACCACCTCAGTACTATTACACAATGGGGCTCACCTTTTATGCTGGCACATGTGACTGGTTACATCTAATATGCCACTGTCCACAGCAGTTCATCACTCTATACCATTCAGGGTATCTATGTGTTTCACTCATGCTGTGTGCCCCCCCCCGTGACTCTCTCTCTCTCTCTATCACTGTCTGTCACATCCCCACATCTCTATGTGTGTGTATGCTTGACATATTTTTATCTGTTGCCCATATATATGTCTGTGTATTACATGCAACAGATGCAGATATATCACATCTGGGTCACCTACAGCTAGCTGAGGGTAATCCTGTCTGATGGGTGTATGTAGGGACAGTTACGGTGTACATAGCTGCATGTATGCACAGACATATATACACAATAGAGTCATATAGTCCAATGTGAGTTCCAACATGGCCTGTGATTTTCTAAGTGTAGGAGCATGCCCAGAGGTTTCTTCTATGGTGAGAGTGGGACTCCAATCCAGAGATATGTGTACTCTGGTCCAGGCTTTAGTGTGCTATAACCATACCTCTCAGGAGTAAACAGGACTTTCCTGGGGTACTGGGTTTGTTTATCCGACATTTTCTGACATATCTGTAGTCTGACACAGCAATATATTGTGTCATTACCTAGTGACAGACATCCTCAGATCATCACAATGCTTCACCAGAGGAATACAAGATGTATGATTCACAGACAAATATTATGAGCCCAGCTATGTACATTCTTGCTCAACAAGGCCAGTTGTGAGGTGTGGCTACAGCCAGTTGACTAATAACATAAACAGTCCAGCAACTTGGTGATATACTGGCTGGGGATCTCCTGCTTGTGTGATATCTTTCTTACCTGAGATGTCATATCTTGGTGTGGCCATACCTCTCAATTGTACATTTTTTGGCAGATTGGCCAGGCATTTGCCTAGAGGTTACATCCAGTCTACATAAACTTGTGTTTCTATGGCGAGTTAGTTACATATAACTGAAGACTGATGTTACAAAATCATGACAGATATTACTGTTTCAGACTACATAACCTTCAGACAATTCCCGCTAATGCAAACCCCTCATCCTGCCAACTTTCTCAGTATGTAAGGGCAATATTTACAACACATGCCTATCACTGTGCCTTTGTCCCACTTTCATTTCTGAACTTGTCCAGATGTCTTGCTGTCAGAGGT
The DNA here is from genome assembly GCF_019279795.1 of Protopterus annectens. Taxonomy (NCBI): domain Eukaryota; kingdom Metazoa; phylum Chordata; order Ceratodontiformes; family Protopteridae; genus Protopterus; species Protopterus annectens. The sequence goes on along the minus strand of NC_056734.1, from coordinate 938,315,320 downwards.
TGGGAGTTATGGGTGTGGGTACAGACTGCATTCCACTGCACAGACATGTCCATTATATGCGTAGTATATTCCACATAGCACTGTGACTTCCAGTATGTTTGTCACAGAGCAGTAGATGTAGCTGACATACATAATAGTTGACACTACAGTTATCTGCACATGACCCTGTCAAAGACAGCACTGTACCTTGGCCACTCTAACACAACATCCAGGAGTACGTGCTGGCCAGAACCTGACAGTATCAACCACACATACACATACCTCATTGACCCCTGCATATTGAGGACATGCAACATGTTTTCATGTGTATTGGGACAGACTTGGCAATGTGTGTTCTGCTGCTATTTCCCTGCAAACATACATGTTACTGCATTTTGGTGGGAATTTGTGGGGGGCACACCTTTCAACTGTACACATTTGCACAGACTGTGCAGATATTTGCTTTGCATTTTGGTTCCATTTAGCATAGTATTGTGCCCTGTCTTGGAGACTTGAGGCATATCACTACAGTCCACAGGTCAGATTGTAATAGCATACATTTGAGTTTCAGACTTCTTACCATTCAGATCCTTTCTTCAACTGCAAGACCTGCTATACCATCACTGTGCACGTTTGTAGGGGGTTTCCATCATTGCCCCCATTTGTGGGCCTTTGCCAGACATTTCTTTATAATTTTCTGTGGCTGCTTGCTGGGCAAGGCTGAGGGGTGAGTATGTGACCCACACAATGACATTCATGCATGTGACCTATGACCCCCCCCAGTTTGTTAGCCCTCCACTTATGCTGCAGTGAGAATTGTCACCTAGGGTACTACTGCATTCTCTGGAGAAGCCAGTATTGTCAGACATTTCCTGGTGTCCCACACAGCTGTCAGTTGTCTGCTTCTCTCCCAGTAGGCCACCCCATTCCCTTGCATGCATGCAGCAATACCATAGATATGCTACCAGAACATACGAATCCATTCATTTATTGTTAAGAAGACTGACTTAGCTTGTGCCTGTGGCAGTTGTGGAGATGGTGCTTGAGGGGTGCCTATGTTAGATGCACACAGTGCACTGCCTATACATGGTAAGTTACAGGTAGTGTGATGTGTGTGTCATCCATTTTACTGTGTCTGTGAGTCAGAGAGAGAGGTGTCAGTCCCTAGGTCCCTACAGTGTCAGTGTGCATGTGTGCTATGCATTGCCTCTTTGCTAAGGCCAGGGCATACTGGGCATATCTCCGTCTGCTACAGGAGCTGGCACAGGGGGTTCCTTCTCCAAGTCCCTCTGTGCCAGTGGGGACCTTGGCAATGGTAGGGGGCTGTGTGACCCTTCCCCATGCTGTTTCTCCTGCAGCTGTTTCTGTAGGATCATATTGTGTAGCATGGTACATACTATGAACATGTGTGCACATGTGACTGTAGAGTACTGCAAGGCTCCACCAGATATGTCAAGGCAGTGGAACCATGACTTGAGCATCCCAAACACATGCTCTATAATGATCCTGGTTTGTGCCTGTGCCTCATTATGGCATTCTTGACTGGGTATGTGTGCATTTCTGATAGGTGTCATCATCCACAGCTCCAGTGCATAGCCAGCATCCGCCACCAGATCACCATACAGGATGTCCCCACTGGCAAATCCCTGTTACAGCTGTAATGAATGCCAGATGAGGAGTTGAGATAGCTTCTAGGGCTGCCAGCACTCACATTCATGATAATGCCCTGGGCATTGCACATGACCTGGCACTTGATGAAGGGGAAGCCCTTGCAGCTTATGTAGACCCTACCCTGTTCACTGGGTGGTGCTTTGACTTGTATTTGTGTGCAGTTTATCGCACCCAGTACCTACGGGTAGTCTGTTACACAGTGGAAGAGATGCATATTGCTGGTCCTCTCCTTATGGGTACTGGGGAAGTAAATGTGCTCACCAGCATGTGGTAGAATGGCATCCAGTAACTGGTGGAGTACCCTGGATGCAGATGCCTTTGAGACCCCCATGATGTCCCCAGTAGGTCTTTGGAAAATACCTGCAGCTAGTATTCTTAAGGCAACAGATACCTTGGTATCCACTGGGATGGGTTCCCCTCTGTTGGCTCTGGGTCTGAGTTGAGGCCAGCACAGCTTGATGATTTTCTGAAGTATGTCTCTGTCCACCCTGTAGTGCTCTACTTTCTCCAGATCATATAGCCCCTTGTAGGTTAGCCAGGGTCTGAACATGCTTCTCTTCCTCCTCAGTCTGGGGTGGTTGTCAGCATTATCCTCCACACCACCCTCAGCCTCCAGCACATACTGATGTATTAAAGCAATGGCAGCCCCTAACATTTTTTCAATTAAAATTCCCCCACATGTACACCAATGGTGCAGAGTTTGTGGGAAAAATCAGACTGACAGGTGTTTGCATAGTTCATACTGTTGTGCTGCAGATGCTGCCTGTATGATTGGCTGACTATGATGCATTCTACATGCCACCTATGTTATTTGTACTTGGTTGCTTTAATTCTGATATTTCCTTTTTTTTCTTTTCTTCCCTTCCCATTTCCACCCCTTTTAAGCCCCAAGATGTGCCATGCAAATCCAGTGCCCAAATGTAATTTTTGCTATTTCCATCTTTTTTTTTTGTTTTAGACCTGGTGCGCACTGCACAAACTCATCAAGCTATAGTAAACACTTTGGGGTAGAAATGGCCCTACCCTGGACATGAACATGCTCTTCATTTCATGGAATATGTCAATACAGCCACAGACACACCCCTTACTTAGCTGTACTTAGCTAAGCTCAAATGGGAGCTGTGGAGCTCCAACGTGCTTACACCAAGCATAACACATCCCCTTTTCATGTCAGCTGCTTCTCCTGCTTACACCATTGCCTTATAGCTCCTACACAGTTAGGTGCAGCCAGAAAATGGTCTCCCCTTTCATGAGTCAGTAAAATTTTCTCATTTGCATACCCCACTGCCTTAGTCCCTGGTTACACCACTACATCACAGCCTTCCTCCTTAGCAACCATCCATAGAGTATAATGGCAAAAATGCAGATTTCGCTTAAAATTGCCTTTTCACATTTTTTTTTTATTTTTGGCATGATCACATTTGCATGCCACTGCCCTATGCATAACCAGCCAAAATCAGCCAAAAAATAAACTTTGATTTTTATAATTTTGTAACACTTTTCCATGCTAATGGCCATATATTTGGCCATTGGGATGCCTAAGGATTATAATACATGCTTTACTTTGAGCTGTCATGCCTCCATTTTGATTTTTGCAGAAATGTATTCAGCTAATAACCAAATTAATTTCTGCACCAGACATTGTTCTTGCATGGATGCCTGCCTGCTTACTGAATCACTAATGGTTTTAACCAGCAAATGAGATAATTAGCATTATTCAGTGGTATCCATTCAAGAATAGTGCTGGCAGGCTCGTGCAACCTCCCAGCCTTGTTTACTGGATCGCTCGGCGGTCATATTCCGTGCAGGAGCTGCTACACTGTCCCTGCATGGAGAAAACAGGTTACTGAGTCCTGGGGCAAATGTTCTATAAATTTAGATATATTTTGTCTGATTTTTGAATTGCATTGTCTCTATTCTGTTTAAAATGTACTGTCATATATCCTGTATGCTTAGCTATAGATCATTACCTAAATCAAATGTGTTTCTCATTTGTTCCATTGTTAAAAGTTTTCCAAAGTCTAGTAACTGATGCCAATAAGTCAGTTTGTGCTTTCTAAGAGTCTTGATTATATTTATATTAAAATATTTAATGTAATTGTGTGTGCATGCAATAGGATATAGCAAAAATGGCCAAGCATTTATGTTGGGATCCCTATTCATATGGGATTTATATCCTTCTAATACGTTTTTTTATAAACTTAGAACTTATATGTTTCTGTTTGTTTTCTGTAAAATGTTCTCTCATCATCCAAAGAAAATTATTTGATACCAACTCAGTATATTGTGATGGCAATATAAGACATGATTTTAGCCATATGTTTTCATGTATGTGTTTTTATCTGGCAGAATAAGCATTATTTCCCCATAATGGTAATGTTTTTATAATAGATATAGCATATATTTCTGTATCTGAAAGACTAATCCCTTCTGCTTCCCAGTCATTTACGTGATGATTCAGAGCTATTCTGGGTCTATTGGGATACTATAAGAAGTTTAGCATTTGTTTATTAAATTGTTTTATGTAAGATTTAGGATGGGGTATAGAAAAGGCTTGTATGAAGTATAATACTTTTGGAAAAATAGTCATTTTAATTATATAATGCCTTTCTTCCATTGTAAAGAAGTATTTATTCCATTTTTGAATAAGTGTTTTAAAGTTATTTAGAATATTAGGTTATTGTTATTGTCTTATCTAGTTCATTTGTTAATGTAACCCCTAAGTATTTCATTTTATTGTCAGCATCTCTATATTTGTAATAATCCTTATCTATGCTTTTCTTATTAGAATTATAAGTAATATGTGTCTTATTTGCATTAAATTTAAAGCCCGAGAATTTCTGAAAGTGTTCATTTAAATTTAATAGAGTTATTAGAGAGGTGTTATCACCTGTAAGGTTAACAAAATATCTGCAAACAACTGAACCCTTTTTTCCAGACTATTGCCAATTGTATACCCTTAATATACTAAGTCATTCAAATACAATTTGTAAAAGATTTGCTTATTAAGGCAAATAATAATGGAGACAAGGGGCACCCCTCTTTTGTACCTTTAATAATTTATAAAGATTTAGAAAAGTATGATCCAATCGTTGTATATGTTAAGGATTTTTCATAAAGTGATTTAAATAATAGTGTGATTTTTTTTCAGAAAATCCATATTCTTCTAGAACTGACCATAGATAATCCCAGTGATAAAATCAAAGACACTCCCCCGGATTTACTAAACTTCCATGTAGGAATAATCTAGTCCTGCACAGAAGCAGCATTTTAAGAGGAGGATGGCAGCGCGCCATGCATATTAATGAAGGCGCTGCCTGAACTCCTAATGCTACACGGAGCATGGACGAGTGCAGAGGTTGTGTTTGAGAGCAGAGCTCTCAGAATAAACATGCCCCTGCAAAGTACAACAGAAGAATGTGTAAATAACTGAGCAGGACTGCTCATAAGTGTCCTCATATCACCACCAACAGTCCCCATGTGTTCAACAGCAACAGTACAGGCAAATAAAATGAAGAAACCCTTTTATTTTTTTTAAAACTCCGAGTACAGCTAAAGGTAGGTGCATGGGTTTGCCCATCGCTTAGCTATGTTTAAAGCAGCTGAAAAGGCTGAAGAGGATAACAAGGAATAGATATGCAAATGAAGCAGCACAGCAATAGTGTTATGGTTAGAGCATCCGCCTAACGAACAGGCATTCACGGTTCGAGTCCTGCTGCAGCACATATAATTTTCCATGTGAAATCTGTATATGAACATATTTTTACATCTTTTTGCCATATAACCTACATAATAACATTTAAATGTGAACTGGAGTACTGCATTAAATGCACACGTGAAGCGTCAGTGTCATAATGAATAAGGCACAAGTAAGCAGGTATAAGCACAAATAAGCCATAATAAATGTGTTTAAGTGCATTTGTCTGGGGGTAAGCATTGCCTACACAGACTAAGCAGAGTAGAAGCTAAGTGAGTGCAAGAAACTGTAATCAGAGGTTAGCATTGCTTACCATCGCGCAAACCTGCACACACCTGCCTACAACTGCTTTAAAGTGCCTTAATCACTCTGTATCCAATGGCCCATGTTCTGCCCAGCAACCAAACAAACCTTGTCTGCAAGGCTCTAACTCGGGACCCTGTACTCTACAGTCACAGTAGTTAACCACTAAGCCATCATATCAATAGATGTGAATGAGGTATCAGCAAACTAATCCTCACCACAGGAAAATCAAACCAAACATGTGAACTGAATCTATGTACAGTGTGAAGTGGTATAACCTGCTATATAACATAAATATGTGAACTGGAGTACTGCAGTAAGCATAGATTTGAGGTGTTATTGCAATAAAGTGTAGAAGTCCCCAGGTCCCCTTACAGTGTATTATACACATGAATCACGAATACCAGACACATATATAACCTGCAATGAAGAAGAAATCATTGCCAAATGGCAAATATAGTGATAATCAACTATGAAGCAATGCTAACCAGAGCACAGCTCATATTAGCAAGTGTAAGCAATGTGTAGGGGAGCCAATTCAATCTGCCTAGTGGTATACCTCTTTTAACAGTGCCAACCTTATGTAAGCAGGTGTGCCCATAGCTTAGCCTTTTCAAAACTGGCCAATCATGGCAATGTGCAGGGAAATGGCTGTATTTAAACCCCACAGGTGGGAATACGTCTCATAACTGATTGTAGCTTTCTACTGCAAGCAGAATTGCTAGTGTGGGTGAAGGCACTTGATTCAGAGTGTAGCGCTGGGGCATCCAGGAGTCAAAATTCATGGTATGTCTCCTGGTAAAACACCATGATCAGAGACTACTGCAGGGCCAGTACCAGAGTTTGCACTACAAAACAGAGGTCTGGGACAGTCTCACCCATGACCTCACCAGTGCCACAGGTATCCCCCAGACTGGTGAGCAGGTCAGGCACCACCATGCTGACCTGAAGTGGTGGAGGGGGATTTTCTGGAACAGTGGATCCAGGAGTCTCGGCAGATGGCCAATGCCCCAGCACTGAGTAAGTACACATTCTACTGAGTAGTAAATAATTGCCTAGCTTGTGTACACTATGGATAGGTATAGTTAAATATCAATGCATTTCTCTGACAGCTGCAGATGAGCGGGCTGTGAACCAGCAAGCCCATGATGCTAGGCTGCAAAGGTTGCGTCGTGAGGCAGGTTAGTAATTAGTCTGCATGTACTGTCATAACAAAGAATATAAGAGCCTTAGAAAGTGTTGTACCAGTAGAAATTAATGTGTTAATAGGCTGTGAATAAAGGTATAACCCCTGGAGTGCTTCTGTTTACTCTTCTCTCATATGTTTGTGATCTGTTCCATACTAAAAATAGTACTGTTGTATCTTAAGCAGTGTCACCCAGACCGTGGTATGCAGATAAAATGGGTATGATGTCCTGCATAACAATGTTGGAAGTGCCAAGAGGTCAGTCATATCGTACTAGTTAAGGAGACTTAGATAGAAAACAGTCAAAAGCTTTACATCAGTTCCCTGATAGCACAGTGTACTGTGATGTTAGCAATAATTGTTTGTCACACACAGCCGGGGTTCAACTCCTGGGAGTGCTACTAATTTGTATGCATAATCATACCCAACAACTGTACAGACTGTGATATAATGTTCAGATAGAAAGCTGTATGCATAGTTACACCCAAGAACTGCACAGAATTTGCTTGAATGTTCAAATTGTAGGTTGTATGCATATATATACCCCACAACTATTCCAATCTGTCCAGCATGTCCAGATAAATGGCCCATGTCACCAGCTTGGTATCCTGTTCCCCTGAAAATTCAATGTGATGATCCAAGAAATGTAGGCAGCTGTCAATGACATATAACTGATAGTCAAATGTGTACATAGTCAGATAATGTATATGAAAACAAACCTGTCAGTCTAACACCTCACCCAAAGTGTATGACACAATTTTCAACATATATTGCATTAACACCTGCAGTCTGTCACGCATGTATGTAAGACACAGTTCACGTATATAATAATCAATAAACATACCAATGTACAATATAAGGCCATTGTGTAGTATAGTAATACATGTAAGGGAAAGATCACTGCAGTGACTAAGAATGTTGTGAAAACTACAAGGATATATTAGTTGTTAATTGAACCCTCTCTCTCACCCCTACCATATGTGCATAATAACCCAATGACACTCCTCAAATGTTATGTGTACACTCCAAACTATTTTTGGGACATATGTCCTAATGGTTTATAAATATTCACATTTGTTTCTATGCATGTGCCATGTTAAAATACATCCATATTGGTGGCCTGTTGCCATCAATGAAACCCGCATGCTCCTGTAATGGCCACTGTTGTTCCATATATGCATGTGTTCTGGTTGCTCTGCAACTGGGTTAAATCTGGTGTGTCGGGTAATGGGAATACCTCTGCATGCTGTTATAACTAATCCTGAACGCTGTTGACTGTTACTAACCCATATCTGCCAAAACCCTAAGACAACACAGCTCGTATGGGAAGGCCAGTCCCAGCAGACCCACCTGTCCCACCTCAGCTGGCCATGGCACTGGGCACCAGCACATCTGGGGCCCAGCTTGGGACCTACTCCTCTGTGGGCCCTGCTCCATCTTCGGGAGGAACCACTGCAGGGGATGGGGCTCACCCCCCCCCCCTCGGAGCGGGAGCAGAGGAGAACCTGTCACCCATCAACAGGTCTGGGCCATGGTGCATAGGGAGCTTGATCTGGAGTATCGAGAGTGGCTATGCCAGCTTGAGGGTTGAGTGGTGCTATTAGAGGGTGAGCCTACCTCTCCTACACAGCCACCAGCACAGCCACCTTTGGGGCTGTGAAGGTGCAGTGGTGACTGCCCATTGGTGAGGACCACAGTCCCAATGTTTCCAGTTGGGGGCTCATGGGCTTATGACTTCCAAAGACCCATCCCCATCCAATGTGTTTACCCCCCACATGTGTCATATACAAGCCCTGTATGCATCTTGTGTGTCTTATCTGTTAACCTACCCAACCTTCCTCCCCAAATATACCTACTACCCCTCCCCAACATCCCACTCTCACCTAAAAAAAAAAAAAGGGACAATCTGTTCCCACAAAAAATTCTCGCCCCATACATAGCTGTCAATTTTGCAGACATGTCCACTGGACACATGTAATGTAGTCCAATTGGCATCACAATGAATATATGTTGTCCTCAACCCTCTCCAAGGGGTATGAGGGTCCAAATATATCTGCAAATATAGTGTATAATCACAGCTGTTGCTGTAGAAGAAATAGGCAGCTATGGACCTTTCCTATACCCTTCCTGCACATGCCTAGCTATTTTTCCTACTGTCTTTCCCTCTTTGTGTCCTGTTTTTTTCTTTTAAAGGAATTAGTGTGGGGGTAAGCAGCATTAAGCACTTTTAAGCAGCTGTAACTTTAAGCGGTCGCACATACTCACGCAAACCTGCTTACAACTGCTTAAAAGTGCCTTAATCACTGTGTAGCCAACGTCCCATGTTCTGCCCAGCAACAAAATAAGCAGCCTCTGCTCATATCAAACCCAGGACCCTGCATACCATAGCATACCATAGCCAAAGTGATTTATCACTAAGCCATCTCAGATATACATAGCCTTGATGTATTCACACACATATCATCCAGCCCAGTTATTCAGCAGTACAGAGAATGTATTCCAACATGTAAATGTATGTGTGTGAGTGAATATATTAATGTCTAAACAGGTACAACATATATATATATATATATATATATATATATATATATATATATATATATATATATATTAACATATACACATGCAAATTCCAACATCTATAGATATATATGTCCACATCTACATGTCTAAATATATATATATATATATATGGCAGATTTATATATATTTATATATATATATATATATATATATATATATATATATATATATATATATATGCACATACATAGGTATATACGGACATACATCTGTAGATAATAGGGAAGTAAAACATATATGTCCTCATGCAACGTTAATGGGGTTGAGAGGCCCCACACAATATACATCTGGTATGAATGGGTATACCCCCCAGCCAAGAACGAACCTGCTGTAATACAGTACCAAGTGTTGCAGATCCCATAACCAGGACCAGACACGACATGGCCATCCCTGGGATACATATACACAGACACATATATGCAACTGGAAACTGTATGAGCCACCCATACGAATGACATTCATAGCCTGCAACATATACCCACAGAGATATCAAAGGGTATAACACCACACACAGGTGTGCATAAATGAATGTGAAAGCTTTATTTGTGTACTATGACAGTTGTATATGCCATGTCATATAGCTGTTTAGACACTGACATCCATATGAACTGTGTAATGCAACTGTGAAACAGTTATACTAAGACAGTAGTCTGGAAAGGTTGACATATGTTGCTATCCAGGCCTGGGCCTTCAAGTAGTACATTAGTAATGACAGACTGGGCCACAGCATACCAGACAATCAACAGTACGTAATGCAGATGTATAGGTCAGCAGCCGCTATCTGCACTCTATACACAATCCCTAGGGGGTACAGACCCCAGCTGACACAATGGGATGCACCTGTTACATAACAAGGCATACCTGACACCATCACAATCACACTGACAAACAGAACATAACATATGGCAGGAGGCAGTATGCGTACATTTACACAAGGTGGATTGTACGGTAACGTACATCCAGATACCGTAAGGCAGCTTATCCCACATACCCACACATGTTGTAACAGCCTAGGTTAGTCATGGTTCACCCCCCCTTACACTCACTAATACTGGGCCATATACCACTGTTACATACACTGGCCTCTGGAGTGCACTAGGGCGCACATGTATTGTGTAGGTTAAGCTCACACATATATGGTCCCAACCTCCCAGTATGTGTGGGGGTCACAACAGCAGTGGAGTGATGGCAGGAATGACAGCATGACATACACAAAGCCCACTACATACAACCCCTGAAAGCATGTCATATGTGCAAAGCCCGGTATATAGGTGGAGGACAGAGGCTGGAACGCAGGCACATACGTGTACAACTGTTGTCATACAGTAAGCAAGATATATATATATATATATATATATATATATATATATATATATATATATATGTAAATATCTATATGGCTATATGTATACTTATATATACATATATGTTCACCATATGTCCTGCACATGGAGTGGAGCCCTACCTCAGCCTCAATAGTCCCAAACTCTCAATGCAAGGGGATGTCACGTATGTAGTGCAGGTATATTTGTAGACTATTGCTATTGTAATTGGGAATGTCTTCACAGAAATAATGTGTGTGGGAGGCCACATCGACTGTTAACATGTGTGCCACTGACTTCTTACACACATCCTAAGGTCATCATTGTACAGTACCACTGCTAGCACAGTAATGCCCCAGTGGAATACAGCTCCGATATGGCCAATATATGTGGACAGTCTGACGCACTCGGGTCAGTTCAGGGGTATGCACAGAACTCCTTCATGCAAGACATGTGGACCAGGCCTGTCAATGTGGATGTTAACAGCCATGTAGATGGGTATAACACATACATACTGGTATAAATTTGCCCCCATAGGTTATGCATTCA